>NC_087376.1:4426724-4553445 GCF_031761385.1 Necator americanus
TTCAGGAAAACCACAAATTAGCTGCTATGTAGTTGTTAACAACTATTCCATAGTGTCTTCCTTCAGTATTCTATTCTGGTATCCTTCATAAATATACCTGTTTGGTTTTATTTCAAAATTTCAATTATTTCCAGTTCGTAACTTTCAGTTTTGCACTATGATAAGGGAATTTTTCTCTACAATTTCAGCTGGCATTTATCTGAAGATTTTTTTCGAATGTCCGCTCAAAAAATACGAAACAATTGAATAAAAAATAAATTAGATTTTAGAAAATATGAAAATAGAAGAACATGTAGGAAATAATATTCAAAACATAAGATTAAATTAAAAAAATTGATTCTTTGGGGATGGAAGCAGGAATGAATCGTACGAATTGTTCCGAATTTCTGGAAAAAAAAAATCAGAACCTGCAAAAACATCAATATATTACTGGAAGTGTAATCATGTCCAGTATAATGTATCAAACCTGTCACTACGCTACTATCGAATAACTCTTTAGAAGCGATGACGTATGAGGGTACACAACACTTCCCATATTTATGGATTAATCCAAAGATTGACACTGCTATCCGAGTTAGCGATATCCTGAAGAACTTTGACATATTCGTCATCTTACAGATCGAGAAGTTACATATGTTCTTTTTAAATCTATACCTACAAAACCTCGTTATGCCAGGGATACAAGGATACTGTAACTTTAGGGTCATCTATAATCCACGGTTGATTACCTAGTATGTTAGTGTTAGTAACAGGTCTCCGTGATAGGACTAACTACACACCTAACATGTAGGGGTTTTAAAATCTACAAGAAAAAACAATGGAAAAATCCAGAAACTTCTACACAAAAAATCAGCACATATAGTCTATGACTGGTACACATTTTATTCTGATGTAAAATGTGCTGACGGGTGAAGGGGAGGGGGGGGGGAATATTTATGACTTTTCCAGGCATTTTCTGTCCAGGAAAAAAAATCCATTAATCTTTTAAAAACTGCTTTTATGTTCGTATGTGTTAGTATCGCGGGGCTATTCTTTGAAGGATGCACATGAGCACATAAGTTTTTCTTTCTGTTTTCCTCATCACAGCACGCTTACACGCTTTTGTGTGTGAACATCTGGGAACATCATGATGCATGCATGAATTATACGTCTTTCTTTTCAGCGCTTCTTTTTTTTTCCCTACTTTTTCATTCCTTAGGTTCATCCATCAGGTTAATTTTTATCTCTTATCTTTATCTGCAACTAGAAATATGTTCAAGACATGTTCATGGATAATAAGGATTTTTTTTTCTTCAAAACTTCCATTTGTACACTTGCAAATTCACATGTTTTTTGGTTTGGGATTGAATGAATTGGAGAAATTCTTCGTGGGATCAACATTAGTTTTCTCTCCTACTTGTAAAAATACTATACGTGTTACCATTAGATTAATTTCTATCTTTTATCTTTATCCGCATCATAGAAATATGTTCAAGACATGTCCGTGGATAGTAAGGATTTTTTTTTTCAAAACTAACTACTATCTCTCTAGCATGACTATTCTATTATGGGAGACGATAGATGAAATTAATTTCTAGAAATACATAAGAAAAACCTATAATAAAACTTCTCATATATCTTATATTTCCTTTCTTGGAAATTTTCAGGATACTATATCATATCTGATTTTTTTTTTGGATCTTATTCTTCAAGTTTTGCAACTTTTTCAGGATCATTAATTGAAAGATAATACATGTTTAGTTCATTTAACGTTAGTCTCTCATATTTATAGTTTTTTTTCTCAACGATACTACATTTAATGTTGAATTTTCTTAGTCATTAGCCATTTGGATTATGGTATTTATCATCAGTACGAGTTTATATGAAAATAACCGATGTCCTGTGGATAATTGAGGAAATAGGATATCGGTGAGGCCGTCGAAAGTGATATACATTCGTTACCATCGTGCAAATCTTCGTTAATAACTAGAGATTTATTCAAAACATGTTTTTTTAGGGGAATGATAGATGTAGGGGGATTGTCTCTGTCACTTAACGTTGTTAGGTCATTTTCATTTGTATGATACTATTTTACTTGCTATTGCTATGTTGTATATCCGTTTCAATCGAATTTCTTGATAATTCAATTTTATCCGTAAAAAGTATTAGTTGTGACACAAGAATTTCTCCAACTTCTTCTATTTTTATTCTTATTTTTTCTTATTTTTGAACATTGAAGAAACGTTTGTGTGCCAGTTCTCGATCCATGAAACTTTCTTATTATTTTAAAAATATCGCTGAAAAAACATCCAAACAAAACAAAGAAAAACATAAAATATGTCCTATTCTTAAGCACTAAAAACTAATTCTTGGCAGAAAGAAAACATCTGTTTGTCGATTTTACGTCGTTAATGTTTCAAGTGATGTAGCGGAAACAAAATTCACATTATTTAAATAATTTCCCCTCAGAGATTAAAGAGATTATTATCAGATATATTGTATTAATGAGTACACCAACTAAAGGATGTCTAACTAAAGGATCTTAAGGATGAAATTGTCCTCCGTGTGATCTTTTGAATATTTTTGTTGAATTTTTTGGTTAGCGTTGTTCGTTTATTCTCATTTTTAGTGAAAAATGTAAGACACATAAAGAGGTGATAATCATAAAATTTTGTGTGGTTTGTGGAGAAATTTATTGTTTTCAGCAAAAAAAAGAGCACCTCTGAATGACAGTAAAATAATTATTTTCTCAAGTGAAAGGTTTTCAAAAACTTGGAGGGTCTTTTAATCCTATTCAATATCCTAAAACATCCTTAAACATTTGAAAAAAAAAACTAACTACTTATCACTCAAAATATGCTCACATCTATTAAAGACTGAAAATTTTCGATCAAGAGATTTCTAGAGATTCTAGAAGTCTAGAGTTCTACCTGGTGATCCTTGGTGTACTAATATCCAAAAGGTTTTGGATTACGTTGGAAACCCAATAACTAGTCAGATGAGAAAAAAAACCCAATAGCAAAAATCGAATAAATAGCTGTTGCAACCACCAAAATTAGAACATTCTGCTAATAGATTTTATGTGTGTGGTATTAGTACTGGACTAAGATCGCTTGATTCGTGTCTGGACTCACCAGTTTTATTCCCAGGAAAGCATTGCAACATCCCTAATACCGCTTTTTCCATTTTTTTTTCATTTCTCGATTATAAAACGTTTTCTTTTTTGAGTTGGAAGTGGACAAAATTCAATTCTCTTCTCGATGAAATATTTTTATTTTAGCCGTAGCATAATGTTTTACTTTTACTTTTCTTTGGAACTTACTTAGTAGAAAATTCAACATTATAAAGTAGTAAAAATACTTTTTTTTAACATGTTCGCGTCTACGAGTTATCTTCCGTCTAATAAACAGTAATTTTTGCCGAAATGCTTCTTTTAGATCATTGTTATCAGTACCCATATAAAATGTTTATAAGTCTACAGACGCTCCAGAAAAATTTGCTAAAATATGCAATTTTTGATGCGTCTATGAAGATCTTAAATGCGCTACTATTTGCAGATAATATTATGTAGTGATTAAAATTGAATGAGAATTTGAATATCCTGAAATATTCTGAACACCTATCATTAACTGCAACGGTGTAGCGCAATCGGTAAGAGGTTCAGCTGTAGCTGTAGCATGATCGATCGGAGGTTCGCTTTCGCTCTAGCGCCAACCACGCTTTTCATCATTGCGTGGTCGATAAATTGGTCCCAGACGTTACTGACGCCAGACACTTTATCCTTTATCTTTAATCATGTAATCAATCAATCAATCACATTTATCCTTAAACTGTTAATCCACAATCTTAAGAACTATTCCTCGTTGAAGAAAAGTAGACCACTCGTTTTTCTTTTCGAAACTTCTGGAGACATCTGAACATCACATGAATAAATGGAGCTCTACATTTCATTCAAAAAACAAACAACTTATTAACAACAACTACTACTTGTTAGTCCGTTCTTGGATGTCGTGGATGTGCGTACCCATTCTCATATTCTGGATATCCAATAAAGCGAGGCATTGAGGATATCTATGTCCCTTTTCGGAAATTAACGACGTAATTTTCCAGTTCGCGACCAAATAGCTCCCTAGGATTCACTGATATCCTTATTTTGTATCTTTAGTTATCAGAAGATACATGGTTTCGTTTCTCTTACAAGAATTCGTCTTCTAACAGATAACCAAAAAACGTGCCGCAACTTCATTTAATTCACGGATTTCCTCCAGATTTTAGTCATCCATTCACACTTGTTTTCGTAAACAGTTGCAGATTTACTTTGAAACGTCCGATCAATGCTACATTGTTGTTTTTCGCCCAAACCTATGCATTCGGGAGTTTAGAGTAAATTCATCAAAAAAAAAATCGTTGATGTCATAATTTTATTCATTTTATCCTCTGTTTACCTCGTTCTCATAATTGTATACATCGTTTACTAGTGTAGCGTATTACTTTACTTAATGGAAATCCATAAATTTCTACATTTTTTAAACGCTTACGTTGAAGCTTTTAGTTACATAATTAAGGAAGATGTATTTCTCTGGGAATTTATGTGAATCCTTGCAGAAACATCTGTAAACAGCATGTGAATGGATGATTGATGGAGTAGGAAACGGAGAAAATATTAATCGGCCTCATTATCCATGTTCTCTACTTAGTAGTCATCTAACACTTAGCGAAAATGTCATGATGTGAACATTTTCGATATTCATCTTTATGACTATGTTTGAAAATATGATTTTGAAATTTTTTTTTAGAAAAACGTTTTCTCCCAATTACGTTTCAGATGATTTTTAAAAGAATTATAAAGTCAAATTATGTGTATATTTCGTACATTTTTTGACTTTAATGATAATTTTTGCTTTAAACATTTTAAACTAAAAACACGTACCACCACTTTAATTAATTTGCTTCTTCCCCGTCTATGAATTTGTGTTTTTTTTACTGCTACTTTTTTTCTACTGGTTAGGGACCAAGATTTCTTGCAACACTTTATTAAGATAGCATTGTTAGGGAAAATTTCTTATTAATGCTATTCGTTGACTTATTTACAGCTTAGAAAAATAAAAATAAAGATATTTTTCGAAATTACATACTTATTTCCACGAATTGATGTCGTAAAAAATATATTAGGTAGAGATATAGAAACTACTATTATCTGATTACTCTAGACACTTATTTAGTAGCCACTAAGCGTTTAAATGAAGAAGTTAGATTATCCAGAAACCGCTGTGTATCTTATCTTACTCATACATACCTTATTTTTAAGGGACGTGTCTTATCTTTTTACTATTTTTTAAAATTTTTTCTCTGAATTATATGTGTAGATGTGACCGAGAGAAAATATGAGAATTTATATTAAATTTTTATTTTTTTCTTTTTAAGCGTTAAGATCATCTCTCCTCACATATTTCCCACTCTTCGTAGCATTTAAATTCTATGAACTCGTCCGTTTTCCAACGTTCATTACATATGCACAAACGTTCATTTCGAGAAAATTTCGATGCATAAATTAATTTTTAAGAAAAAAAATCTATGGTACATATATATTTCACTTGAACCGCAATATTTTTCCAGAATATGACGAACAATTCCCTTCCACAATTCCCAATGATCGATTGGTGTTTCGATATTGAAATGTATTATGCAAGTTCGGAACAAAATATTGCTGCACAAATGCGTAACACATTCCAGGAGTATAAACAATTTAGGTATGTCATCCAGCTATTTTTTTCCTAATTTTATTGATTTTATGAACATATTACTTTTAGTTTTCGATACAACGGTGTCCTCACATCCATACTAGTCGCTCTTGGTCTCGCTGGCAGCCTTTTATTGCTTAAACAGGTTTGTACTTATAGGTTTTTGTTTACTTGTTTTTTTTTTAAATTTTCCTAGTAATCACTTAAATTTTTTCTGTTTAGATTTACAGCTCACATGTGTTCTCGAAACGCTTGGCAATCCATTTAGGAATGATTTGTATATGGGACAGCCTTTATCTTGTAGCGTGCCTCGGTGAGGTTTTTGAGGGTTTTTGAGGGATTTTAGAGTAGATACTTACTGAATACTGATATGAATTCCTCCTGAACTGCGGATAGTATTCCACAGAATCGGACCCATATAATCGTAATCTTATTTTGATGCTGAATATATGTAGCTGTCGATAAAATTAATAATATAATTTATTTATAATTTATAAAGACATGTTCTCCTCAGTTCAACATGGAAATTGTCAGAAAATTTTGATTGAATTTTCAAATTTTCAAACATGTTTACATACAACAGTGCCTATTTGTAGAGGAAATTGTTCATTTTTGTTAAAATTCATACTTATTAATATATGTTTACCTATGGTAATGAAGCGGAGTTTTTCAAATTCCATCTATCATTTCGTAGAGTCATTGAACTCTAGGAAACGTTTTCCATGAAATATAATCGTATTTCTTGTATGTAGAATAAATTATGGATGTGAATTGGCCACATCTTTTTATAACATCAATATACATACATTAATGCACGTTAAAATTTCACTTGTTTTTTGTTTGAACCTCTGTTTGAAAAAAATATACGTTATTTCCATTCTAAAAAGAGAATATTTTAGTGTATGAGAAGTTAAATAAAATTTCTTTTGTTTTTTTGTGAATAATTTGATTTTAAATCTTATTTTATTTCCTAGGTTTGATGAATCATTTTCAATTATTACTAAAGCGTGTTGTTTTTTTAAGTCAGTTAATTTCAGAAATTTTTCCTTAATTCTTTTCAAAGATTTTGTTCCCAAGGTAAATTATCATCATTTTTGTGAAGGTGCTAGGAAAAATCCTTGCTACTTCTATCAGCTGTTGTATTTCACAACTGATCAATAGTACGTCTAATCCAGAACCAATCCATGATCCATTCATGTTCGTTTTTTTTCTTATCTATCCTTAAATGGTCAACTCTGGTGGGGGAAAATCTGTGCGACTTAAGCGGTAGTGTGTACTTCTTATTTTTTATAAGGTTAACATCTTTAGAATTCGAAATAAAATAAAATAAATAAAATTTTTCACTTTATTAGCAATGTATAATCTGGTTTTTTTCAGCAACATACGGAATTCCATCATTATTGTACGGAATGATTCCCGTTTATGGAATTATGGCCTATATTCTATTTCTTCTTCAACCGTTTGCTTCATTTTGTGTCTCGTGTACGATCTGGCAAGTATTTGCAATCACACTGGAAAGGTAATATTTTTATTTATTTTTAAACTCTAAATACATCCATTCTAACTTGACAGTAATATTTTAATAGATGTTGAAGAAATAAATTCGATAGATAGTACTAGTACGGATTTCTTTAAAATATTCCCCAATAGACAAAATCCACCTCTTTCATCTTTGCTTCTATAGTTGAAAGAATCCTTAAAATCCTTCTTCGACTATGTTCTTCAGCAATGACGTCATCTCTTTGTCTCTCTTTGTTTTTTCTCTTTTACATCTTCAAAATGCCACCCGCACAATGGCATTGTGTGCTCTTAGAGGAAAAAGAGTCAGCGCAAGCTAAATTGTTTTTCTGTTTTTTTTTCTAAATCAAAGGAAACCTAGATTTACTCTTATATTAAAGTTATTACTGTGTATCGATTTTGACAGGAGGTTAGGATGATTTTTAAAAATTTTTTAGAAAAAAGTATATTGTGGACAAATTTTGCAATTTAATTTTTCTAATTTTGCAGTAGAGGAATTTTCTAAATAATTCTTTTTGTAAGACTTTTTTGTAAGACTTTTTGTAAAGCTACCAGGGGAGGAGGCCATTAAGAGAGAGGTAGGAACCAGTCTCTAAGCTCTCGTACACTCAATACTTCAATGAAACAATTTTCATAAGTTGTTGTTAAGTTGTTAATAGTAAGTTAGTTGTTATAATTGTTAATAATTACAAATCAGTAAGAACTTTTTTCTCTTTTATGAAGTAAATAAAAAATTTAGTTAATTTAAAGCTCTGATCAAATAATGGAGGTCACATCTCCAACTGACCAACTATAGCCAAAGGCGATATTGCTCAAATCGTCCACAATTTTTCGCGAATATTGATCGTTTCTAAAATTTTTGAAATCTTCATCAATCTCTACCAAATCCTGTCTTCAGATCCATCACGGGAATTCTTTCTCGTACATGTCCTATGCAATTAAATCCTACTTTTTAAAAAGAAAGTATTTTGTGGACAAAGTGTCGGAGATTACTTCAAGACCATCTAGAATTCCCATAGATTGTTTTGTTTCGATTGTATAGTTTAGTGCCGCCTAAAAATTTTATTCTGAATTTTTTTTTTCAATTTCTAAAAAGCGCACCTCAGATTCGAACGAAATTTCACATTAAGTCGACGTTCAATTGGATATTAATATAATGCTATAAGTTTTCGTTTGTAAAAAAAAAAACGATATTCTTAGAAGATTCACTTATCAAAAATAGGGGCAGTATAGTAATGAAGGGAGAAAAAAAACAAGATTACATCACTTGGTTTTGCTTTAATGGTCCCTTTGAGAACGTTTTTTTTTTTCCTCTGGCCGCATTTTCGCCAATGATGAGCGGGTTCCTCATTACAATGGGAGCGGCTACAAATATATCAAAGGAAGTTGTTTCTGTCTTCTGGATTTAACGGATTTCCGTTTCCCGGATTCGCTGATCCTCTGCGGATATTGATTGTCGTTTGAAAGCTTACATGCTTGATGAATAAAAACTCTTAGCGGTAAAATTTTCGGATAATCGTTCTACTCGTCAGGTTTTGTAATATTTCTCACTGAGTTTTTTCAGGAATTTCATTGTTTTAGAAAAAAATACTCTCGAATCACGTTTGAGGAAAACCATTCCACTACTTTAGTGATTCCAAACATTCATAAA
Source organism: Necator americanus (assembly GCF_031761385.1). NCBI lineage: Eukaryota > Metazoa > Nematoda > Chromadorea > Rhabditida > Ancylostomatidae > Necator > Necator americanus. The sequence continues at coordinate 4,435,614 of NC_087376.1, forward strand.
ATGTGAAATTACCCCTAGAAAAACTTTTAAGTCGAATTTCTTGGTATAAATGCTGATTTATAAACATACGATGCTAAAAGTTCTGATGAAACTTCAACGAATTCTTAAATTTTGTTTTTGATGTTGTTTCTTCTGGAAGTTCAACGCACAACATCATTTTCCTTCCTTTTCTTGTTCTCATTCCTGCAACAATGCACGAAACTATCTCTGGATTACGATCAAAATGTGAATTGGAAAGTGAAATTGTATTTATTCTATGGATATATGCATATTAGTTGTGTCCATAGCTTCATGGATTGGTTTTATGATCTAAAAGAAAAACATGGATTCCAAAATGATGGGCTGGAGTCATCAAAAATTGCTAATTATTTTATTTTTCTTTTTGAATTGAATTTGTTGGACGCTGCCACTTTCATTTGACCTTATCTTTACTAATTCTCTCTATTTATAAAAAAGATATTCAAAATCCTAATCAATATAGATTTTTGAGGGGCGGGTGTAGCGCAGTCGGTTAGTGGTTCCGCTTCCTGCGCGGTCGATCGGAAGTTCGAATCCGCCCCGCTACTTACCAAGCCTTTCATCCCTTCGGGGTCGAAAAATTGGTACCAGACTTGTCTGGGAGGATAAAAACACTGATTTGACACATCGGCTATCCATCGCAAGTCATTATATAGGCCAGTTGCACGTTCGTAAATCTCAAACGATTTTGAATTGAAGTGAATGCGTGGGCGGATCAGAAGCGGAATGATTAACGCTAGACACTTTATCCTTTATTCATTATAGATATTTGGCGGTATCGAAACCTCTGGAACAACGAGCTCGTACAGCTCGATTTGCTGCTGGATGGTTATGTGCTGCAATTGCTGCCGGAGCGTTTGTGCTCAATCTATTACCGGTCCCATTCGAGCGACAACTTGTCCCATGTTTTGAAATTGTCGGCAGCCGTCTACGTAATCATACACTTCTAAAACCATATGATGACAGTAATAGTCGTCTGTATAGATTTGGTAAATTTTTCTTTTTTTTTTCTCTTTAAACAGTATAATTATTCTCTGTGAAAATCTCCACTTTTCCAGTTGTTCATTTCTTTCCGGATTTGATATTCCGTGCACCTCTTCCTATTATTTTTATTGGAACTTTAACGGTAAAAACTATTCATGCATGTAATCAAAGAAGTGTTGGAAATGTGCATCTTACGGCACAAATAAATCGAAATATACCAATGCGGCTATATGTAAGTGATTTTTTAAAGAATTTTGAGAGGTATTCATCCAGAAAAACTCATTTCCGTTATTTATAGCTTCTCAACTTTAAATTTATTCTTTGTAATACATTGTATATGTTCAATACGATATTACTGGAATTATTTGGTTATGGAGAAAGTGTCGAGTAAGTCCATCTATTTATAATTTAACTACCGTGTCCCATAAATGCAAAAAAAAAAACTTTATTACGAACATTTCTCAGAGCTTTGTTCTGCAGAATTTGCAGAATAAATTTATCTGTAAAAAAAAATTCCTGCATATGAAGTATATGTTTTTTTCTTTCTTTGCAATTCTGATGACGAATTTTGAGGAGAAGAAGAAGAGGGAGAGAAAGTGCAAGACTGATGGTGCAAGATGCACTAAATTCTATTGTTATGATGACGTTTCGAGAACATATGAAATGCTACAATGCTAATAAAATAATGTTTTTAACAGTATAATAATTTAAATATCACGTAAACGAAACGTTATGAACCATTTTATGGTGAAATTATTATTTTATTTTATCATTTTGTGAATTTTTGAAAGCTGCTGTGTCGCGTTTTACTCCTATGCGCTTCACTGCATCTGTATTCTCTAAGCACATTTGCCTCATCAGGTTCCCAACATCCTTTCTTCAGGAAATGAAATTCAGGGAACATGAATGAAACCGGCTGCTTTAAGGTATCACCCCACGAATCTGAGGTGGTGCGGGTTTCAGGTGGGTTATGCCTAGACGGGGTCGTAAATTATGGAAGGAGGGTGATTCCGTCCATTTTTTCCTAATTGCCGTAAAAAACGGCCCGCAAAATGCAGCTTTGAGCGTTTCAGGGCGCTCTTTTCCACAATGAGTTCGATTGGAGCACGCCAGCCTTGTGCACCGCCACATCTTAGGGGTCGTTTTTTACGGCAGTTAGGGAGAAATGCACGGAATCACCCTCCTCCACATAATCTATGACCCCGCATAAGCATAACCCAACTGAAACCTGCACTGCTCCAGACTCCTGGAGTGATGCCTTTAAATAGTAGCTAACAGTTTACATGATCTGACGTAAAACCTTACCTATATCAGTAGATGATTGTATCATTTTATGTTAAATATCATTCTGTGATAACTGTTGGGAAAACAGGAAGAAAATCCATTCTTCGGCTAATGATCTCAGATTGTGTCCATATTATATTGGTATCGAAGGAGTGTTTGAAGCTAAAATTTGAATGATCTCTAAATGTAAACTGACGAATTTAGGATGAGGACCATGAAATCATCATTTCAATTAGTGGTCATTTTGTGAATGCTTAAATTTCTAAAACGAAAGAACGAGAAAAGCGTCGTTAGAAAAAGTATGAATTTAATTTTCCGGAAAATGCCACTACGTTTAATTTCTATTGATCAGCGAAAAGAGACGAGGCGGGAGAGGTTTGATGTCCCGCGCTAGCCAGACATCCAAACTGGTAATAGTACAGTAGTATAATACTTAACATTAGTTGAAGTAAAAGTTCTGAGCGTTTTTGCTAGATATCTTTAGTTAGCTATATCTGACGATGTAAACATTATATCGGGTCATACCCTACGGTGATTTAAAGGTGACATTACGGGAACAGAAACGAGAAAAGATTGTGGTCCATCGGCGGTGAACCGCCCCAAACAAGCCCGAATTAACGGTCAAGAAGGTCTGCTCAGTGTTTGGTGGGATTGGAAGGTAACCATCCACTATGACCTACGCCCATCCGACTAAACACTCATTTCGAACCTCTACTGTCAAGAATTGACCAGATTGAAGCAGTCGATCGACCAGAAGCGGCCAGAATTCGCCAATAGAAATAGTGTTGTGTTCCATCAAATTAACGTCAAGCCGCAGACATCTTTAAAGGCATCACCCCACGAATCTGAGGTGGTAGGGATTTCAAGTGGAGTACTCTTATACGGGATCGTAGATTATAGAGGGGGCTGATTCCGTCCATTTCTTCTTGTATCAGTGGAAACGGACGACCCCGGAATGCTGTTTCTTACGATTACCTCAATTGCAGCGCGCCACCGTTGCGCAACCCTCGCCTGAGATTCGTCCGAATGGGTTTTCCACGAATCGCAGGCGGGGAGGAGTTGAACGGAGCCCAAACGTTGCGCATTGCAACATAAGCGGTCACAAGAAACAGCATTCCAGGGTCGTCCGTTTCCACTGATACAGGAAGAAATGGACGGAATCACCTCCCTCTCCATAATCTACGACCCCGTATACGAATACTCCACCTAAAATCCCTACCACCTCAGATTCGTGAGATGATGCCTTTAACGACAAGACGGAAGCTCCGAGAGCGTGGATGGGTGGTTTTATCTTACCTGTCGTATAGTCCACACCTGGCACTACTATCATCTTTTTGAAGCATTTGTAAAATTTTCTTTATGGAACAAAGTTGACCTCAAGAAAGGCTTGTGAAAATAGGCGGGGCGGTCAGGTTTTTTGCCAGTAAGGACGAGGACTTCTTTAATTGCGGAATTATGAAATTCCACATTAAAATGGATAATATCGAACAAAACGCTGCATATTTGATATAGATCGGTTGATCTTAACTATGTTAATTTCATCATCGAAATAAACCGAAAAAAAACACGCTTAGAGCCCTCTACTTCATATAATATAAGAAAATTCTACTGCAATTCAGGAAAAATTCCCATTTCATAGATTTCCAAGGATTTTTTCGACTTTATGTGCCCAAGGATTTCAGTGGCATTAACACTGAGTTAGATGTAGATTTCCAGAGATCCGTATAGACAAATATTTTAGTCAGATATTACTGATTCCAGAATAACTATTAATTATGAACACGGTCACATTTGCTCGAATCAATGAGAAAACTAACCCACCTTTTTTCTACTAATTAAGTTAATTAAAATTTAATTTATTTTCCAACTAAATATGTTAGTTATAAATTTGTTTTAAGATAGATAAATTGTACTAAAGTACCAAATTCATGTGGAAATTAAAAAAATTCTTTAATTAATTATGTCAGTCTGCTAAAAATCCCCGTAAAAATTCTTACCATCCAATTTCTGATCAATTGACCAATTTTCCTATTATTTTCTTAAAATTGAGAAAAATTTTGTCAAACTTTTAGATCTAACGAAGAAGGACTTATTGATCGTTACATGAATTCTTTCTATTTAACTGATGCATCCAATATGTTACTGGTACTTCACAGCGCTACAAACTGGTTACTATTTTACAGATTTCCTACCATATCAAAGGTGAGAATGGTGTGTATATTCAAAATAAGTATAATTTGAAAAATTTATTTATCTATGTATTTTTAGAATAGTCGTCGACTAGCTAGTATAACTTTTTCGTCATCTTATCGAGTTATCCCAGTAAAACCACGTGTAGCTGAATTTGTATTGAGAAGGATAGCACCTTCAAAACGATCGATAGGAATGGAGATTTTAACTAAGGTTTTATTTTTGCTTTGGCTTTTTTTTTGTTTGAGTAAAAAGGAACATAATTTCAGATTTGTTCAACAAATCCTGAAATGGTATCCTTGATTGTGGATACACCGAAACCATTACCAAAACCAGATGGTGAATTATATTCGTGTTTACCGTCCTTTCAACAAAAAGGCGAACAAGTTGGACATTTTGTCGAACAGGTTTTAAAATGGTAAGATTTATCCTTAAATAGTTCCAAAAAACTTGAAAAAAAAACCAGAAAATCTCTTTGCTTTTAAACTTGATCCTTATTTTTAGTTTCTCCTCTTCTTTTTTATTTCTTTCTTGATAAACAGTGGAGTTTTGCATATGATTTGATTTTGAAGAGAAAAAAAACAACACGAGTTTGTTCCCATTGAAATTAACTGTCTTTTTTTAGAAACGAAGAAAAAACAGAAAAAAATGATACCGTACTCTGCGATTTTTTTTTCTTTTCTACTACATACTTTTATTATTTCTTGTAACACTGTATTTTCTTTGCGCAAAACTTTTTTTTCTTAGGTTCTGTGCTCGTGGTCGACAAGAGGAAGGAATACGACAGTTAGGAAGGCGTTTAGGTCATGCATATTTTCATTCAAATATTCAATTCTCAGCAGAACAATGGAAAATCTTCCGAGCACAAGTTGTCGCTATAATTATTCGACATACGTTGAGGTTATTATCCTTTTTTTCAATTTTTTTTTGTAAATACACAGATACAATATTTATTCATTCAAATATACCAATGACGCACTCTTAAAAGAGAACACATTTTGCATAACTCAGAACATTTTTAAATTTTTTTTTTTTAATCGGAACCCAAATTTATTATCAGTACAATCTAGTGCACTGGTTTTGTGGCGGACAACAAATCAGAGAGCGGGTATAGTGCAGTCGGTAAGAGGTTCCCCTATCTGCACGATCGATCGGTGGTTCGAATCCGTCCCGGTACTCACCAAGCCTTTCATCCCTTCGGGGTCGAAAAACTGGTACCAGACTTGTCTGGGAGGATAAGAACACTGACTCGAGACATCGGATTAGCTCCATTAGGTCACTCTATAGGTCAAGCTACACGTTTGTAAACCTCAAACGATTCTGGATTGAAGTGAACGTGGGGGCGCATCCCAAGCAGATTGATTAACGCCAGACACTTTATCCTTTTTATCCTTCAACAAATCAGATATTCTTACATAGGACCTGATCCAAAATCATTTACATTCACAATCTCCGGATATTCACACGCTTACCAGCTACCAAAATTTTTTTTCTTTCTTTTAGGGAGCCACTACCCAAGGAAGGATGTTGTTCGGCGGAAGAATTACAAGAGAATCTCACTCGAGCATTTAATTTTGTACTTTGTGAAATGCGAAGTGGTGTATTATGTGCAGCTGTAGAAGCTAAGAAAAGAGTATGTTTTTTCTTCCTTCTTTCAGAGAAATAAAAAAAAATTAAAATTTTTAGGCGAAAATTTTATTATTTGTCAGCATTGTGTGTATGTGTGTGAGCGTACGTACGTCTGTGACGATAATATTAAATAATTTCCGTTTTCCGCAAAAAAAAACGTTGCAGTAATCATAAATATTTATCATCTAATTTCAGAATAATCGCTCAATTTCATCTGGGATTTGGGCAATTACGAATGATGTGCCGAAAAAACCAAGATCTACACAGAATGGTCGACTACGTTACAGTACACAAAATAATGGATTATTACCGCTGCTCATCAATGATACATCATCACGATAGAAACACTCTGATTTATTTTCTTATACCAAAAACAAATTACATGCGATTATTATTGTAAAAAAAAAAGTTCAGCGAAAATTGTAATGAAATGAAATGTGAAACGGAGAAAAATTCCTTCGATCGATCCGAAGATATTCTAAGCAAACCCAAGAACAATTTCCTTATTTTTTTTTTCGAAGATAATTTATGTTTTTTCTACGATGAATGGAAGCGATGACTTCGATGTAAATGTCAAATAAAAAACGAATTACGGATGTTTTATGATTCATTATTTTTAGTACGGACTGAATTGAATCGAATCCATGTTTAGATAGAAATCTACGGTTCCTCATACGAATTCTTTTACATGTGAAGTAGACCATGTTTATGTACCGATGATTTTTGTTTCTTTTTTTTTCTTTCGAATAAAATTAGAAAATGTTCCAGAAAATAGTTCTCATTGTTGAAAAAATATTCTTGAGAAGAAATAGTTCTTCGAGAAAAAAAAAACGACTGGGTCCTAGTTTTGTTGTTTGTTAGCCGGTACGATAATGAAGATGTTCATTAAATGACACATCTCTATGGAATCAGTCATGTGGATCGTTGTGGATATGGACAAGTTATAATGTGCATCACCTGGAAATGTATTTATGTCAAACAAAAACTGTTTTACTTTGAATAAATGGAAAACGAGACGATTTATGGTGCAATTACGTAACCATTTGTGATCGCGGCGGGATCTTCGCAAGCTCCAATCAGCTGCAGGGGTTAGCGAAGGATCAGTTTCGCAGCGTATTTGCAATTGTAGGGCAAGTCTAGTGGTTTTGAGGTGAAAATTATATAGAAAACAACTCCAAAGCACTACGTTCACGTTATTTGTTCACGTGATTTGTTCGTGTGCACGTGCATTGATATGCACAACTGGTGAAGGCTCTGTGGAAACTCGTGCACGGAGTTCAAAACTGATAGAATTGATCCGTACTTCGACAATTTCTCCGGATCTAATTGCTTTTAACGCATTTTGATAGACAATTCTTCTTCTGTAACCTATATCATGAGAATCCATGAAAATCACATGGGACTTAGATTTTCTGTATACTGTTTTTCGTGAACAGTAAATATCGTACAGTTCACCAAAATTGTTCAACCACACCGCCGCAAGGTACGTTCGATTGCGTCAGGCAGAAAGAAGAGAAGCAGAGGTGTGTTAAGCAGAAAAACTACGTGCGTTGCGGCTATCCGCTTGCGGAATTTCGACGCAAACTATAGATCCAAAACGAGGGAGTTTCAGAGAAAGAAATCGCGTAGGAAAAAAAATTATGCAGATTCTTCGAGTTGTCCATGGTTTTTTACTCATGTCACGAGTTTCGTTGTTCGGTTATTTCAGTCATTGTCACGACTTTCGTTTGTTCATTGTATACGGCATAGAAGATTATGGGGAGGAGAGTGATCCCGTCCATTTATTTCTAATTACAGTGGAAAACGGCCCGGAAGATACGACTTCGAGCGTTCCGGTATTTTCCACAACGAATTCGACTGGAGCGCGCCAGCTTTGTTCACGCGCCGCATCTACCGGGCCGTTTTGTACGGCAATTAAAAAGGAATGCACCTTAAAACGTTCAACTTCATTTCGGACACCTCAAGTTTGTGGGGTGATGCCTTTAATCAAATATAGGCTGACTGAAACATGTGAGATACAGATCTATCCAGAAGGCGAACTCTCACAGATACAGGAAGAAAACACTATACACGAAGGGTTGAAGTGGATAAAGTGCATGGCGTTGGTCAATCCATATATGGATGCACTTATACGTTCGTGTTCATTTCAGAATCGTTTGAAGACAGCATACAACGAATCTAACGTGACCTGCATTTCTCATGGAAAGCTTTCAAACGGGATCGTAGATTGTGGAAACGGGAGTGGTTCCGCTCATTTCTCCCTACTTGACGTACGAAAACGGCGTGGGATCCGCTTTAGTTCCTACGAGGTGCGTTAGAACGCACCTCAATGTACACGTTCCCTTCCCCTCAGCAGTCTATTCATTAGTTTAACTTGAATAGGCTGGTGAGGAGACCTTATTAATCCTCGAAGGCTTGCTCGTTGATGCGGTGCGTGCACAAGGGTGACGCGTTGCAGTGCAAGCCGTCGTAGGAAAAAAAACGGCGGCCTCCGGGCCGTTTTTTACAGCGACTACGGAGAGATGGACGGGACCATCTGGTTTTCCGCCATCTACGACCCTGTATAGAAGCTTTCCATGAGAAATCCATACCACGTCAGACTCGTGTATGTTGCCTTTAAGGTTTATGATTGTGATGTGAGGATGTGTTCATCCTTACGATGACTTGCGTGGGCGAGCCGATATGGCAAGTCAGGGTTTTTCTTCTCCGAGACAGCTCCGGCACCAATTTATCGATCTCACAAAGAAAGATGAAAGCCTTTATTAGCATTAGAGCAGTTTCAAACCAACCGTATACAAAAAATCTGTAAAGGGAAATTCATAGAAAATATAAAATACCGACATTCAAAAAAAGCATAAGCTCTTAAAGGGCTCTTATTCCTCTATCTCAAACAATGTCTCGTCTCAAAATTAAAGGCTGCATACTGCAAAAATGATGTAGTGTGGAAACCTGATGGGAAATATATGTGGAGCTCGGGGTGTAGATTACGAGCATGAGCGTTGCCTCACTCAATTCCCCATAGTCATCCTGGACGATAGTGTGGAAACTGTCTTAATTAGTACGAGGTACGTCAGAACACCCCAGCCTTGCACATATTTCGGTTCTCTCAACAGTTTATTTATTGGTTTTACTAGAATAGGCTAGTGAGAAGACCCCATTGATTTTCGACCGCTCGCTCGTGGATGCGGCGCGTGCACAAATACGGCACGCTCTCACATTATATCGTAGGAATGCCTCCCCCTCACCTACATTTTGCCCGAAACTTGGAATCATTAACATCTAATGGGTGGTTTTTGAAAATGCTTTTTTGGGTAGTAATGGATTCATTTTTATTTCTACTACGATTTATTTTAATGAAAACATCCGATTTTCATGATCTTCTGCTGTACGCGTCGATACGCACGCTACACTATTGATTTTTGAGCGTAGAACAACAAATTCTACAAGCGGCAAAGAGTTGTCGTTGTCCGTCACGGAATGTGCGTAATACATCCGACTATAAGCGTAGCGAGAGTTAAAGTGTGATCTACGATTTTAGAGGCGATGACCTCTTGTTGGTCGAAAAAATCGATTGCTCCACGATAACCCTCTGCGTATGGATTGTCTTTGTCGTTGAGGAGAGCGTAAAGGATCAGTACTTTCTGGAGCAATATAATTTATCGCGGATGTCACAACAATTCCAACATCCTCCAACTGTAGAACGTCAATTCTGCAACTATTTTTCTGAAAAGATAGGTTTTTTTGCTTTTATTCCGTATATTTTAATTTTTTAAGTTCTTAATTGGAGTGAATGGATATAGTCAAGTATGTAGTTCAAAATAATAAATATACTGTGGATATAAGTTTTGTTTCCAGTAAAAAGAAAATTATTCCACAACGCGTTTACCGTTCCCTACATATAGTTTAGTCAAAACGAAATGAAAGCAGTTCCGTTACTGGCTGCGATAGAAGTTTTGCGGTGGAGCGTAGCGGTTAGGATCGAGAGGAGATCCTTGTTAGCAGCACTCATTGCTGTAGTTCGCGATGGTCCCACCTCGATTCCGACCGCTTGCTCCACCGCGCCGCCTCGAGCGCAACTGCTTACGCGACTGCGCCGAGCTTCTTGTCAGCGTTTTGACCCGGCTATACATTTTTTTTGTGAACAAATTCTTTTTTTGAGGGGGAAAATGTAGTTGGGGGAGAGGGTGAGGGAGGCACCTAGTGGGGCCCTTATTTCCGGACGTTCTAACTCACTTTTTTCAGTAAGTAGTTTTTCTTTTTTTCCACTTTTTTAGTAACTTTAGCTTACATGTCATAGATCCTCTAAGACTAATGCTTAAGTCTTAGGACTTCGATTGATTCAATTATTTACTTTGAAAACTAAGGACCACTGAATGCCGCATCCTAACCACATTTTACCCTTTTTAAAAAGTATGAACCTGAAAATTTTTGCTATTTTGATTTCCTAATAGATAAATTTTTAAGTTTTAATTTCTATCCATTTTCCTAGCAGTCATATGAAAGCTCTACATTGTATAAGAATATTTAGAATGATTTAAATCTATATTTATTGAAATCTGGACTGAATCATAATCTGTGAATGGTTTCTCAAAGTTTAAAGGTCGCATTCTTCTTTTGTTGCACTATTTTTACTGTATAATAATGACGGAAAATTTTCAATCCTTCCGTGGCAAGCCATTGATTTCTGTGTTTTATACTGTGAACATATCTGTCGAGAAGATCTAAAAAATTTGTTTTTGTCACATGGACACATTTCGAGAGCTGTTAAACATATCGTGAACACTATAGGAAGTTTCCTTTTTCTACGTCCCACTCCTTTTCTCCCTTAATTTTTGAGCTTCATTTTCTTTTGCATTTCTTTCTTATACATTAGGTATTGTTTTTTTCCTATGTGCCAGTCTTTTTCTCGCTTAGTTTTTGACGTTCATCTCTTTTTTTTTGCATTTCACTCTTTTATATTAATCAATATTAATTATATCGATTAAGATTTTCTTTACTACGTATTTTCATGTGTATTAGATCAACACAGTGAATTTGTTTTGTTTTTCTCTCACACTTTTAACCTGTAATTTAATGAAATAATGGTTTCTTTCTTCTTTTTTTTTGCATTTTGACCGTTTATATTAATCATATAGTTTTTCCTTGTAACGTATTTTCATGCGTATTAGATAAAGATAGTGAAATTTATCATTTTTTCACTCGATTCACAAATAATTTAAAGAAACAAGGATTTTCGAGCTTGCTGCTTGCGTGCGTTACGCGAACCGCACCGCATCGCTGACTAGCTGATCCGTTCAGCGATGGCTGTCGAAGGTAGAAGTAGGTCCCAGCGATAGTTTTTCTTGTTTGTGAAGTTTCTTTATGTTTTCCAAGGTTTTTCAAGTTTCTGCCCTGTCCTGTTTCTATTTTTGTTTTTGTTTCATATTATTTTGTACGATTTCAGTTGAATTTTATTCGTTTAGAGGTAAAATGCTCTCTTTTATGGCACTATAGTTTTTCTTTTTTGTTTTTTTTCTTCATCCAACCATTAATTGTAGCTATACCCTCCACAAGTCATTTCTAATTATTATTACCTTATGAGAATTTAACTATCAAACGTGGATTCATCGTAGTGTTCGAAGGCAGCAAAATAAATACGACCATAAAAGAATTGTCATGAAGAACTCCATAGCTTTTTCTAGCCTCTGAAGAAGTATGTGCTTGAGGATTTTCCTCCCAAGGACATCTTTCTGTTGAAAACAGTTTCTGTCTTCAAAATTTCTTATTGGGGTGCTAGAAATACTCATCAAAAGATCGATAACTATGCTTTGAATTGTGGTGCGCTATTGAAGTTCCGCGAATAAAGGTGGGTATTTCGAGGTGTCATAGAAATATTACCGCTTTTATTTCTTATTCTGAAATTACTTCTGATTGCTGTGTTTCTTACAGGAAGAGGAATCGAATTTAACAGAACTTTCACAAAGAAAACCAGTCCTCCAAAAACCTACGGGCCTTACTTGTGAACTAGAAAGTGTAGTTCATTGTCTGTTCGATGGAACTCATTAACATATCCTCGTTTAAACTCGAAATAATCAAATATTTCCATGTGTCCAGATCACTAGAAATATTGTTTTCTCCTGTACAGCTGAAAAAATATAAAGTAAAATCTCTTAGAGGTGTATTTGATGCTAAGATTAAAGCTATGATTGTTTTTTTTTTTTGGAGATTGGAAGGGTGGATGGAAGGGAGTTGTTCTATTGTCCGGCTCTCGAGAATCCTTCTTAGACATAATCTCTTTTGTTGTTCATCTTTATTTAAAATACGACTTACGAGAACCTACGCTTTCTACATAAAGGTGAGACAGGGAAGAGTCAACGTTTGGAAAGGTTTTCTCGGGAATCGGGCATGAGTACTCCCGCTTCCTCCTTTCCCCGTTTGCTTTACATAAAGCATGCTGCTTTATTGATGGATATGATCATCATCCTAACCCCACCATTCCCCTTATTGGCGTCTGTCACGTGCCATCACGTACTACCTCGTGACACGCGCACGCGACGCAACGCAAGTGCGGGTGCCCTGCGACGTAGGCAAGACTTACTTGCGTCTATGAGAGTCGCGTGTTTTGTAAGTACTTTTTTGTGATTCGTGTTGGCACGTGGTAGATGTCAGCAACAGACGCTTAATTGGGTTGGAATGTCACGATGGTACCTTCTTCAATGGGACCTTTGTTCGAAGTGCTAAGCCTTTTCTTCTGGCCATTTTCACCTTCAGTAGTAGCGATCCTACGGATTGTTCATGTCTTCTACCAGAGTCGCTTGGATGAGTAATACGGCCTAGGAGCATGTATCCTGTAGAGGCAGTATACCATAAAACAATACAGTACAAGAGGGAGGAACCGGGCCTCCTCAGGTGAAGGGAGTCTACCTCATGAAGTGCAGCTCAAGTGATGAGGATCCTTTCCCCAACCGTACGAAAGTGAACAGGGTTGGAGCATCGGCCTTGACTATCCCACGTATGCCATGAAATAGACGATGTTAGGATCTGGCCACAAAAAAAATAGTGTTGTGGGTGTAGATCAATAGTATGGGTGCGATTACGCTCGATTCCTCTTCCTTGTCCCATCGAACGACGTGGGAAGCGGTGTTGTCGATCGAATTTCCCTACGAGGAGCCTGACAACGTGCCACGTATGCTAGAGGAGGCATATGAGTGGCGTTTGGGAGCGAGCGAAAAACCAATCGCTGGCATGTTATCATGCGCTTTATTCCCAATTCATTTACTTCCTGGAAGGAAGTATAGTCATGTCAAAACGACGTGAAGTTGGTCACTGGAGCAACGCGGTTTCTGACCGCTCGCAAACGGCCTGCGAACGGTTTGCTTGTCAATTTGCCAGTTTTTGCCAGATGACGTCAATCAGACTAATATTGGCCGCAGTTTTTTGACTGTTTTCATTTTTCTTTTGCTTTATTTCTGATTTTTTTCCTTTTTTCTTGTTTCTTTTTTCGTATTTTCCTTACGTTTGGTGTATTTCCTTTGGGATACAGATCTACATTGTATGTGTGTTCTATAAGTTATTGTATTTCTTCTGTTCGTGTATTTATTTTTATGTTAATGTTCTTTTTCTTTGTAAGGGAGGAGAGAGTAGGCGAAGAAACAAAAAAAAAAAAACATTAACATAGAAGCAAATTCAGTTTTGAACCAAATTTTAGAAGCAAAACATGAACAGAAACAATACAATACTTGAAGGGAACATTCCACGAATCTGACGTGGTGAGGAGATCCGCGGGAAAAGCTGGAGGGGGGGGGGGGGGTTGTAGATAGCAGGATCCGCAGTGGTTCCGCTCACCTCTTCCCGATCGTTGTAAAAAGGGCGTCGAAGACGTGGTTTTTCAGAAGGATTTCAGTCGCAACGCGGCACCCTTGTGCACGCGCTGCATCCAAGTGCGAGCGGTCGGGTACAACTGATGTCTTCTCACCAGCCTATACAAGTAAAACCATTGAATAAGCTGCTGAGTGGACCGGAGCTTGTACACAGAGGACCGTTCTAGCGTATCTCGTAGGAACCAAAGAGGTTCCCACGCCGTTTATAACGACGATTACGGAGAGGTGAGCGGAATCATCCCGGATTCCACAATGTACAACTCCATCTCTAGTTTTTCCCGTGGATTCCGGTTTCACGTCAGATTCGCGGTACGCTGACTTTAACAACAATGCAGATGCAGTATAGATCTGTATAACAAAAGGAAATACTGCAAACATGGCAAAAATACGAAAAAAAGGAACATTAAAGACGAAAAAAAAAACCAGGAAGAAAAGCAAAAAGAATGAAAACAAAAAATAACGGAAAATATTGGTCTGATTGACGTCACTTGGCAAAATTTGGCAAATTGCCAAGCAAACCGTTCGCGGGCCGTCTGCGAGCGGTAAGCGGTCGGTCGTTGCGCCAGTGTGACCGCTCGTGCAACCAGACCGTGCTTCACGTCGTTTTGACCCTATATACGTGTCTCACGCCTCCTTCAGCCTCAAATGAGGCTTTCCATCCTTCCGCGCTGCGTACCTACAGCTTAAGTACCAAAAGAACTCACATATAATTATCCAGGAATTGCATGTTAACGCATTCACGTATCGTAAAGATGACATACAATGGCATATAGTCGCCTCCGAACGTGTTCGACCAAGTGAACACGACCTTGCCAAAGCAAAGGGAGGGATGAGTGTCTGTCGAGCAGAGATGGAGGGTGCGTTGCGACAGCGTCACGTTTGCACCCGTGTGAACCATTTCTAGTATTTTCCCGGGAAGACTCCAGAGCTTGTAAATTGTGAAAATGTGGAACAGCACTTTTTATACACAACAAATGGTCCCTTTCGTTCATGGACACCGTCTTCGTTTCTGGAAAAAGCTTTCCTAGCTGGTGAAGTACTTGATGACAAAAAATTACAGTTCTACCAATACATTAGTCTGCTCTAGGAATCATGATGGAGATTCCTTATATGGTTACTGTTTGGTGAAATAAGTGTACAGTAGTAGTCAGTATGAAGGATTTGAGGTGTCCACGTAATCCGTGAAAAGAAAAATGTTTAATTCTCACTGGAGCGCGCCAGTTAGAAGGGCGCAGGTAATTGACGTGTGGTACACTACGATGTGATTGGTTTTTGAGGGTGGTTACGTATAGTACTGATACTCGTTTGATTACGGTACGACTGTATGCATTAACATATATTTGTAGTTTATTTGGTTTACTTTATTTACTACTTGTTTACTTCTTCTACGGTGGAAACTTGATTTTGGCCCAAAATTTTGCACAAATTTTCAGTATTTCTATGCAAGGAACTTTTTCCGCGATGGTTTGTGTTAGTGCTTCTTGAATTTCATTCAGTTTTTACTGGATTGGTTTTTTTTTAAATGTGGTTATTGTATGGTGGAACTCTGAGGGAGGACCGTCACAGCGCTTTTATAAAGTATGCCGCATTGTACAGTGCCAAATTTTGCATATACGGTAGCTACAGTTTTTTCAGGGCATATACTTTACTTAATTATACAATAACCACATTTTGAGGAAAATAATCTAGTAAAAAAAGTGAAAAAGTTATATATATATATATATATATATATATATATATATACAGAAAGATTCAGTATGGATATGTGTATAGGATTTATATTGAATATATATTTGATCCTGAAAGAATTTCACGTGGAACATGACATTTTTAGAAAGGAATTTTTCTGCATGGTTTTTTCTCGACAGACTTGACCACCTAAAATGTTTCGTTTGAAAAATTAAGATATGGATTCTATAATTTTAATTCTATAATTAATATAAGCCTACAATTTTTTATAATTCAATATCTATTGGGAACATTTTGCGGTCGTTCGTGTTTCTCTCAGTTGTATAGTACTCGGTCGATTTGGTTTAGTGGTCGATTTTGTAGTCTGTTATCGATTAACATTCATTTCATCTTTCATTGCCGTTCAGTTCGAATATTATTCGTTATCTCGAAAATCTTTCGAAATGTTTCAAGATCATATAACAACTAGTCATCACTGTCCGTTTTTTCGGATATGTTGTGAGATGCTTCTCCTTTAAATCCATGACTCATTGCACATTCGTGCAGTTGATATCATTTACTGTAATTTTCTAGAAATGATGACCAATCCTTGAAGAGAAAAAAAGGCAGTGCATACGGTTTTATAGAATGAAATGCCGTTCAACTATCTATGACAAGCATCTGTGAATTCCTTCGAGGACAACGGAGCAAACATTTCGAGTTCGGATTCTCTTTATAAATACTTGAGAAAAGTTTCACTTCACCTCAAAATGCATACGTTTCTTCTTCTTTCATTTCATTTTAGGAGTATGAAGCACATATAGCCTGATTTCCCAAATAAGTCAATGTTTTTAATGTGTGTTGTTTTCGTGCACTCAGTTTTCCAAGAAAAAATTCATTTTCTAGAAATTTCTTTTCTCTTTTTTTCTTTCTTTTTTTTTGGTTCAAAGTGTCAGCTTTCCATGTTCATCATATTATGGACTTTTTCAAGGATAAATATATATATATGCATAGAAATATCTTGGAGAATAAAATGCCATCTAGCGCAAAGATGAAAAAAAGTGTCGGCCAGCCCAAAGATAGAGATGAGTATTAGTGGAATTTCAACATGTTTGCTGGAAAAATTACATTAAATATTCCTGACAAATATTTATGTATATAAGATCCAAGAGCAGTCATGTCTAAAATATTTCTGAAAGGTGATCTACATTGATCATTTTTTCGATTTATTGCAAATTTTCCTTATTTAGGAAAACATTTGATGCTGAATACGTTACCGAAAAAAAAAAAAAAACTACACAGATACTTTCATTCTATATGCGCCTTCGAAAATTGTATTTTCTTTATTTTTTTTTCCTGTAGATCTGACGGAAATAAAGAATTATCGATAGATTTGCAATATTTTTAAATTTAAACATAGGATCTTTTGACATAGAAAGATTTCAATCGTCGTAGAATGAAAGTACATACATGGAAATTATTTTTCTTTGTCCTATTTCCTCAATTAATTACTTACAAATATTTTCTTAAATGCTTCAAATTGTTACTAAATCATTATTACTCTTAGTAGATAGGTGAAAATACTAATATTTGATGGTGTATGGGTACCACAAATAAAACTTAATATTTTTTTTCGGAGTGCTATAATATTAGTACACTAATTTCCAATATACAACTACTTTTTTCTTCCTTGAAATTTATATTTATGGACACACGATGACGATTTATGAATTGGTGCACTCGTATGAAATTTTATATATTGTTAGCAGTTCACAAGTTGCACGCTACAATATATGTCATATGTCCTTCTTACCGGAAAAATACCTTTAATTCTCTTCATATCTATCATTAAATATCCTTTAAATATCCTCTAAATATCCTTCTTAACTATCCCTTAATGAGTTAAGTCAGAATAGCTTCAGGCGTCTTTTAATACTGTGTTTATTGTGGTTATTTCCTTTTAAATTTTGTTCTTCTTATCGTTAACGTAATTTTTTAAATTTTTACGAATTTTTTCGAATGAATTTTCTCGTCCTTCTTTTGTCCATATTCCATAGGTTTTTCGTAGTCCTTGTTTCATTGAAGTGGAGAAACTTCCATGGATTGAGAGAGAGTGATAGAGATGCTGGGAAATACTGCGTGCTTTCGTAATTGAATTTCACTTTTTAAAAATTGATTTTATTCGTTTTCCTTTTCCCTTATATGTGAGGTGTATCCTACTCTAATGGTTAATTCTAGAATCGCATGCAGTAAGATATCAGTGATTGTCGATTTTTCTCTTCATTTTACGTTGTTTTTAGTCTCTAATCCAACATTTTCTGGATGTTTCTACTATGTCACATGATCGTTTTTCGATTCCATATGGTTTCTTTCAGAGAAATTCGAAGCAATAGAGTTGTTCTGTTGTTCGTGGTGTTCAGGGCAGTCGTCACATTTCCCGCCCACTTGGGGATGGAGAGAGAGAAGGACAGAGAGAGTGAGTGAGGGAATGAGTGACCAATCCAGAATCTCTCCTGCACGGGTGCATTTCTTTCATTGATCACTAGTAGAAGTTCACTTCCTCTCCACAATTATTTCCTAGATTCACAGACAGTTCGGGTATTTTTCATTTCCTCTTTTCATTTTTGTAGAGTTCACATATGAGGTGAAAATTCGGCAAACCTCCACATTTTTTTCCGCTCACCTCACTAAAAACCAATCAAACTTTAACGGGCAGGATTTCCTCAATATTTCAACCAGTAATTATTTTGTGAAATCCATAGTACTATGAAATGAAGTATATAATAAAATTACATTACATATGCGACTATTTCATACTGTCTCTCTGAAACAGTTCAGCTATTTCTCCGGAAGAGTGGTGTCATGCTTGATTGACGATCACCTCGAATCGATGAGAGTCACACCTACCTCTGGCATCGGATCCATAGTTATTAATGAGAGATTTGTGCAGCGCTCAACATCTCCTCTCAGCGTCGAGAAGCTGTTTTTAAATTTTATAGTCTGTTGAAGCTTATGGATTCCTTGGACATCCTTCATCAGTGTTATTGTTCCTTTAGTCTCGTAGCTTTGGATGTGTGTGTGTGTGTACTGGTATTATGTTACACTTTATGTTACACTTCATTTTCATGCTTTACTGCCTTATTTACTACTTTGAAGAAGTACGGTAAATATAGTTAGATCAATTTTTTTAGGTGTATGTTTCCACTAAGGCTGCTGCTGTGCTTAGCAGCATGCGTTGGTGGAGCTGCATCAACCGGTGGTGGTCAACGTTCACAACCGGTAGATGATACGGCTGGAAAAAGTTCGCTAACATTCGTTTTCGATATTACTGGATCAATGTTCGATGATCTTGTACAAGTACGAGAAGGTGCAAGGAAAATCTTCCAGACAGTAATGCAACAACGAGAGAAACTTATTTACAACTACATTATGGTACCTTTTCATGATCCATGTAAGTATTGTTGAATTTTTTCTGGAGTCATTTCACCATTATCCTATCTTATATACACTTCTAAATAATATAATAGATGATCTACATTAAAAAAAAACTATACCAGCTCCATAGTCCTATATCCTGAAACGTGTAACAATTGTCAGTTCTTAGCGTTGGGGCTACAGGACAAAATTAATGTGGATTTAACTCGAATT
Organism: Necator americanus; assembly: GCF_031761385.1. Classification (NCBI taxonomy): domain Eukaryota; kingdom Metazoa; phylum Nematoda; class Chromadorea; order Rhabditida; family Ancylostomatidae; genus Necator; species Necator americanus. The sequence goes on from NC_087376.1 coordinate 4,454,894, forward strand.
CCAGCGCTGTCCGCCAGCATCCATTCATTTATCCATTTCGGGAATGTTTGCGTCTCTTTTTTAGTTACAGAAAAAAATATCATGTACTTATATTTGATTACTCGCATTTTTGCGGTAATTTTTTAAAATTTCTCATTCGAAAAATTATCACCTCTTACTGCTTGACTCGGTTTTTATTATTGCGACTTCCAGAAATTGTTTGAAGGATAGGAATGTAGCTTTATCATGGTTAATGTTTCATGATTCAGTAATGGACCAAATTATCCAGTAAAACATTTCGAATCCATGTTTTATCGCTACGACTTACCGCAGCAAACCTCTCTATACATATCAATCACTCTTTCTCCTGGTTTCATCCATCAACTAGTGTGAAAATCTGCAACAACGGTGATCGAGCCCATTAAACGTAAGAATGTTGCTCAAAGTATACGATCAGAAAAAAAAACGTAAACAACTGTTTTGAGGTGAACTTTGGATTCATTATTATCCTTGGTATGAATGTAGTTCTTTGTGCTCACATGGATCATATCCTTATGATTTTTGTACTAAGTGTGTAGAGTAAAAATTCATGTTATAAAAATCTTTTGGCTTAGTCATAGCTGCAAATTTTCGCTAATCAACGCGCTTTCTCAGTTACACTGTCGACTCTCTTCGAGGACTTGATTTATGGACGTTAATCACATGAGTCCACGATCGAAAATACAATTGATGAAAATTTTAGATCTTAAAATATGCAAAAGAAATACTATTTTTCTATTACCACTACTATACTATTTTTTCTACTACTACTAAATTATTTTTATATACTACTACTATACTATTTTTTTTCTCTCCAATAAATAAGTCAATTTCAACAATAAAATAATAATAATAGTAATATTTACAGATTTGGGCGAAATCATCAACACTACTGATGCTGCCTATTTTATGCGTCAATTAGGAAAGGTATACGTACATGGTGGTGGTGATTGTCCAGAAAAAACTCTCACCGGTAAGATTTTCATTAATCCACAAATTTTCTATGGAATGATGATGGTTTCGGCATGTTAAAGAATTCATAATTTTCGATCTAATTCTATTGATGAATAGTGGTCGTCACGGTGGAGCGATATCGCATTCTAATTTTCATATATGTATATGCAATATGAAATCGCTGCGATGTAATAACGTCGGCACGATTCGATGATTTCATCGGCGAATCTGTAAGCGATTTCGGATGATTTTAGCGTACGCTGTTGTGATGTAAGGACCGACCGTTCGAGGTCGTGGAGCGGCATCCGAGCATTGAAACACGATACCCTCTTCGGAGTATTCAGATAGCGCTCGAAAGTTGTGGATGTAAACCCAGTGACAGAGACAGCTGGCTATCGCAAGCTATCACGAATTAGAAAGATTAACAGAATATCTAAAAGAAAAGTTTTCTCGAACGAAAATGTTCATGTGAATATGTGTTTTGTTTTTTTTTTCCGGAGGTAGATCACTGCTGGATTTTCTTAAGCGGTGATTAGGTAATAACTGTGGATTGACAGTTCCGTTCTTTTTTTTGCCATTTGACAAAAAGGAAAGCGTGGGGTGATTCTATCCGATTTCTCAGAAATTCCAACTTTTGCCTTCTATGCGTATTTGATGGATATCTGGAAAACACCTTCGAATTTAAGAAATTCCAGAATTATTTATCTGTAAAACTCGTTTACTCAGTATTTATAGTAGAAAAATTCTGGAATTATTGTAAATGATCAAAATCAATTGAAAAGTTGCTTCATTTTGAGGTTACAGGCAGTACAGGATAAAAAACTAGAAAATAAATAATAAACAATGGAAAAAGTATTGAGAGCGAAAACTGCTCTCATGCTTATATTTCAGGATTTTGAAAACACGTAGTAATATCAAATTGGTTATGCAACGAGCAATCAAAAAAAAAGAAGAAAGAAATAAAGACAGGATCAGTTTTTGCTAAAATTTCGTCAACGTAACCTACATAAACACATTTGATATCCTTGAAAAACACTGTATCGTATTTTTAGCTTTATTTACTCAGTGCCCATCTGCAAAGTAAAAAAAAAAACCAGCAAAAACGAAATAATTGCTTGAACTCTAACTTTTCTAGGTATCCAAAAAGCGCTGGAGATCTCACTACCTTCATCATTCATCTACGTCTTCACTGATGCACGATCCAAGGATTACGATCTCGAGGATACCGTATTGAACATGATCCAGGAAAAACAGAGTTCTGTAGGTTTTTATTTATTAATATTTTTACTCTAATTTTACTTGTAATGGACCAATAATTATATATAATAATCATTCCAACAATTCTTTTCTTTCTAATAGTCATTTTCTTTTTAAATCAAAATTTTTGAGATCATAGCCACCTGAGTATTATTTACAATTGCCACGTACTTGTGAACAAAGTGAAATTTGCAAGATCGCTTCAATTTTCCTGAAGAACCAGGATTTGATGCATTCAGATCCGTCCTAAAACGTAGTTTTTCCATATATTTATTTTTCAATAAGAATATTTTGAGTATGTACCGTAGCTGAATTGCCCATGTGATGTCAGGAAGGGTACTCAAAAGTATCATAACTGTTTAACTGTTTAATATTTGGGTATTTGTCGTCAAATGGCTTCTTGATTACATATGTAATTTTTATTAGTATCAATATTTTGAATGTTAAAAGCTTCAGTAGTATGAAACTTCATGACGGACTAAAATGTCTGGAGTTTTTTTTTTGTGTAGGAAACATGAGGAAATGTAATTAAATTATAAATTACTAAATAATTTTTTGAACATAATTGTAAATCAACAAATATTAGGTTGATTAATGGAAAAAAATCTTGAGAATAATTTAAGGTAGTATTTGTGATGACTGGTGATTGTGGAAATAGGACTCATCCAGGATTTCGTGTATATGAAAAAATTGCAGCAGCATCATTTGGGCAGGTGGATGATTATTATATAATATTACTTGTAATTTTTGAAATATTTGTAGTATTTTTTTTCTAGGTGTTTCATCTAGAAAAGAGTGATGTTTCAACCGTGCTCGAGTACGTACGACATGCTGTAAAACAGAAAAAGGTTTGAATAATGGTTGATATTTGAAGCGAGACGGCGGGCCCATAACACGTTTTCGTTCGATAGGTGCACGTGCTATACGAGGTTCGTGAACGAGGTGGAACAGTGGTGCGAAATGTGCCAGTTGATGAACACATGACTGAACTAACGTTATCATTGTCTGGTGATAAGGATGATGAGGAAGTTCTGGATATCACACTTAAGGATCCAACAGGTTCTGTGGAATTTATCCTCTATTTTCTACTAAAATTCGAAGTAAATGGAATTGTTGAAGAAAAGAATACAATTGAAAAGCTTGCTTGGTAAATGATAATCAGTCAGAAGGTGCTAGAATTTTTTCCTGCAAAATAAATAAAAAATATGAAATTAATTATAGAACAAAGATGACATCCTTCAATAAACTAACATAGTATTTCTTGATTCGTTTAAATTTCCACAATTTCCTATCTCTTTCTAAAAATACTGTGTTTTATGGATTCCTTGTTCTGTGTTTTCTAGAAATGCTGTTTCTTTCCCCAATATGCAGTGACATTTTTTAAGATTTTTTTAAGATCGGCACTAAGTTTTTTCGTATTCCATGGATGTTTAAAATTTCCATATTTTAACCCTGGAGTTCTAATTTGAGGGAAGACTTCTCTGAATTTTTTCGAAAGAATAAAAACAAGGATTATGAATCACTCACATAGCATTCTATTCTGCACAGCGACATCTTCTTAAGGAGCTACTGATTCCATGTTTTTCTCGGACTCTCCCTCTATTCTTCTCTTCACCTCTCTTTTTTTTAGATAGTCTCAGCTTACTATTTTTACTATTATTTTTTTATTCACTTTGCAATGGCCAAATGTGATGGGAATACAAAGGAATTTTCAATTTTTAGAAAAAGTTGGAGAAACTTCAATCCATATTTTGAGCGATGTAATAGCAAATTTTATTTCTAAAGATATAAAAAAATATTTATATCTTTTTACATCGCGATGGGATGAAAAAAGAACTGCTCATTCAAAGTACTGAAAAATGATGTTTTGGTAAGTGTTCACAAGAAGTAGCGAGAAAAAAATCCTATAAAAAGAGGAATGATGAAAAAAAAAGATGGCAAATGACACAATACATTGATGTCGGTGAATGTCGATTGATGTAAATGAACATAAATCCAGGCGTGTTGCCGCTAATATTGCACTTTTTATCGATTGATCGAAAATCCACGTTTTCTTGATTTTCTTTCTTGGACCAACATTTGTCCCCTATCACAAATACAACCATTTAATTGAGGTTAAAGGAGAATACTAAACAGATGTCTTGTAAGATAATAATATAAATATCGTTATTAAAGGAAGACCTGTTGACAAAAATGTCTACAGTAAGGAAGGAGGTACAATTGATCTGAAAAATGTGAAATTAATTCGTCTCAAAGATCCACAACCTGGAAATTGGCAGGTAGAATTTATGAATTATGTGTATTATCCTGAAAACTCTTGGATAACATGTGTCTTTAAGGTGATCACGAATTCTCGTCTGAAGCATACGATTCGAATTTTTGGTCATGGTACTATTGATTTTAAATACGGATTTGCAACAAGACCTCTGGATCGGATTGAATTGGTAATAGTTGGATTCTATCCTATAGAAATTACCCAATTTTAATTAAAATTAAATTATTTTAGGCACGTCCTAGGCCAGTTTCCAATCAGAACACCTATTTACTTGTAAATATGACAGGCTTAATACCACCCGGAACGACCAGTGAAATTTCGCTTCTGGACTACTTTGGTACGGTATTTATCGAGTTTTTTTTTTGAACAATTTGTCTAATTTTTTACTTTACTTCTTTGTAGGTAACACACTTTACACAAATGCTGCTTCACCACATAGAAATAATCCTTCGATGTATTTTGTTGGTCCTTTTATTCCACCTAAGGGTCTCTTTTTCGTACGAGTTAAAGGTGTTGATGAGGATGTGAGTTATTTTGATCGGAGGAGTTATCCAGAACAGTAAAAAAAGACTTCACATAAGTGGCATAGTTTTTCAGGATTATGAATTTCAACGTATTGCTCCCACCGCTATTGGAAGTGTTAATGTTGGAGGACCACGTGCTTATATGAGTCCCACAACGACAGCATTTGCTACAACGGTTTGTGAATAGTACCATTATAAGGTCCCGTATCCAGTATATTTGTCCTCGGAGGATAAATTCATTGGAAACGAATCTGCGGGCGACTTCTTTTTCGAATCGTGCTTTGGAATGTTATTTGGCGCGGTGCGACGGCACTTCGCTGCGGGACCTAGGCGTTTGCCACCGGATCAATTCCAGGGCAAAAACGACTGGGAACGTAATTCCATCGCGTGATGTGTTTATCCTCGGACAAATTTCTACTGGATAGCTACATACCGAACCCAGGAAGATTTTCCCTCTATCCTTCTCCGCTTATCCAACTGGGAGAATTTTATTGGATACGGGTTCAGGATACATTAATAATCCAGGCCTCTGCTTTATACGAACATGTATTGATGACAGTAATCTTCAGTATCGTATACATGTGTCATTTGCATCCATATAACTCTGCGAACACTTCAGAACAGACTAATGTCAAATCATTTCATCCGGAATTCTTAGAAAATCCTCAATATTGAACCAAGTTTGATCGCTTACGACGAATTTCCGATAACTTCGTTTACATAGCCTGAGATCTGTGTTTCCAGGATCAGTTATTTTATTATTCCTGACCCTTTTACTTTCACCCCTTTTACTTTCAGTATCTAGGTACTAGAAGTGTTTATATGCGTTATAAATTATCCTTGGGTGAGGGTACCTAGTAGGAAAATCCACTACGTATAAAAATCCTTATGATTCCCACTTTGCTTAGGATATCCTTAGTTTGATAAAGCAAGTAAGATCAGTGTCGAATCGATTTTCGAGCATCGTCATTTTTCCGTAGAAATTCTACAGAAAATTATAATAAATCGTATGTCTTATGACTTTTTACAGGTGTTGGATGCTCTATATTTAGTCCAGAAAAGTTTTCTTCCATTCTCTTTTCTTTTTACTTGATATTCTTAGTATTCCTACACAAATTTCTTGTAGTTTACTTTCGTTTTTCATTTCACATTTTGCATCCAGACTTTTGCAAAAACTCGTCCCGCATCCCTGCAATACTGTAGGTTCATTGACCTGGGTTTGCCATAAGTTCATGGTGTGAAAACTTGAAGATAACTGGATTACTCTCGAGCGCATATACGAATAGAAAGCCAATTTTGAATGTTAAATCCAACCTACATAGTTGTCATCCATTCTCCTGATTTTTGATCCTGAATCGAAAATTTCTTGTAATTTTCAGGACGCTAATCTTACTTGTACCATCGAAAGTGCATCTCCGTTTACATTGTATTGGATGAAAGGTAGCGAACGTATTGGAGGACCATTATTTTACCAGTAAGGGACCGTATTCATATTCTTCTTCTAATCTAGGAAATTACCCACTAACATCTAAAATTCGTTTTTGTTTTTCGAATATTTTTTTCCAATATTCTACTCCTATTCACAGGATGACTGACACTGCGATTTGGACTTTGCCGGAAGTAACGTTGAGAGATCGTGGAGAATATTTTTGTGTTGTTGTCAGCGAAAATGGAAATCATACTGTGAAGACATTCTTGGACACTCGAGGTATGTTAAACGTTGTTTTCTGGATTTTATATGCACATACATAGATATTGATCAGTACGTCTAAAATTAAAATAATTAGCAATACGTCAGAAATATGCGGGATTGCGCTAGAAGGACCAAGTGATTTTAAAAGTTACTGAAGGTGATAGCATCGTAAATAAAAGCAAAATTATTAGTAAAAATATTATTAAATAGATTATTAGGTATTAGTAAAAAATAAGTGGCGTTGATGGATTCTTGGGAATCCATAAAGTCTTCCCGTTGCTCAAAATTGTCCGCCTCAAAAATTTAATCATTGATGAGATCAAAATAATTGATTTTACTGCTGCACTCACTACAATCGTACTGTAACGATGGGATAATCCCTTAAAAATAAGGAAACCACTGCGATATTTTCTTTAAATAAAGTATAAGAATGTTTATATCAGTTTTTAACCGTTTTGCCAAATTATTTAAATAGAAATGACGGTAAAAAAGTGTGAAGAAAAGTAAAACAAAGCTAGGGATGAAAACGTGAAAAAAAAAATCTTCAAAACTTCTCTGCTTTCGCTTCTAATCATACTCTCACAGCACTATCTTCCTGGATTTCCGGATCCTTCCATTTTTTCTTTTGAATATATTTCCTTTTTAGTGTTTATTTGCTTCTGTGTAACTCAAATATACATTGATGAACTCAATGTTACTGGAATAAAACTTCTTGGATTCATCGCATCCTACCCTAGAATTTTCTGGACTTTTCGATTCTGATTTGCTAGTTCTTTGATTATCGTAGATCAATGGTGATATGCTGGCTGTGATCTCTGGATCTGTATTAGTGTCAATTTCGTGCATTGATTTCTTCTCAAAGTTCATTCGATCCTCGTTCTTTTTTTTTCTTCTTTTTCTGCCTCTGTCTTTTCTTTTTCTTTCTTTTTCTTTTAGTCTTCTCAAATTTCGAATATGTCTAAAAAATTAGTAGAAGGGAGGGAAGACTTTAGTTTCTCCATTCTCCCGCCTTATTTCAGTAGATCTTTAACTAATCTCTAAATCCTCAAATTCCAGACACCTGCAGCAAAAGTTCTGGAGTTTTTTTTTTGCGGGTAACATCGAAAATAACATTAAATTTAATCTACGCTATTTAGAGAATATTTGTGTTTTTACAGAATCACCTCCTCTGATTACTGGACTCACGAATACCTCTACACCGTTAGGTCATCCAGCGTTTCTTCATTGTCAGACTCAATCATCCAGTAAAGTAGAAATCAGATGGTTACGTTATGGAGTGACTGTTTTAAACAGTGTGAATACTGTAAGTGGTTACTGTAGATGTTTTTTTTTTGTTCTATTTTTCTTGTTTTTCTAAAAAATCCCTTTATCGTAGATGGTATATCCAAATGGTACACTTCGAATCCATCAAACATCTCGTGCTGATGCCGGTGCATACGAGTGTCAGGCTCGAAATACTGGAGGAATGACAAGTCAGAGTACAGTACTCAAGGTATACGGTTTACGTCAAAAAAGTCCGCATAATCCTTGTAAAAAGTATTTCTAATCTCCTAAAATACTTTTTCTGTGACCCGAACTGTGCGGCCAATTTTTTCATTGCTGACCCTTTTATTTATTTTTTCAAACGAAATTTGGCAGTTTTTCTGTATTAACTGGAATAACTTTACAAAATTTGATGTAAGAGAGCCTGTTTTTCCGAATCTTCAAACCCCTATATTTCCCTTTATCTCTTCTCTTTCTCTCAATCTCTTTACTTTTCTTTGAGATCACTCCTATGTGAATACTGTTACTGTTCTCGAGCCTTCAGAATTAAAAAAAAATTCTGTATATGTCAGGATAGCGAGAAATCGGTTACAGTGTTTGTTTAACAATTTGAGACGTTTCAGTTTCAACATTAACGCGAGGGAAGTATCCAAACATCCCTTTCTTTTCTCTTTTGGAATTGTACAGCTTTGTGCGTAACACCTCGAACATAAATAACTCCTTAATGTTAGACCCCTATCGAACTTGGAAAGATAACTTTCAAAAGAAAAGGAAGAAGCAGCGTAACACGAATCCCACGAGCTGAGGGAATCAGTAGAAAAAGCTATAAATGGGCTTGTAGATTGCGGGAACCCGGGTGGTTCCGCTCATCTCTCTCTGATCGTCGTAAAGAAACGGCGTGAAATCCGCTTTAGTTCCTACGAGGTACGTTAGAACGCTCCTCTATGCACACGTTTCGGTCCCCTCAGCAGCCTATTCATTGGTTTTACTTGAATAGACTGGTAAGAAGACATCATTGATCTTTGACTGCTCGCACGTAGATGCGACGCGTGCACAAGGGTGGGGGGCTGCAACTGAAGTCGTCCTGGAAAACCATGCCTTCTGAGTCATTTTTTGCGACGATCAGGGAGAAATGAGCGGAACCATCCCAGATCCCGCAATCTTCAGCCCCATCGATAGCTTTTTCCGTGGATTCCTTCACCACATCAGATTCGTCACATGCTGTCTTTAAAACAGCTGGAAACCCCAGCGTCTCCCCAAATTTTCGGTAATGAAAGGCAGTTTTATGCCGTTACGTCTTTGTGGATATCTATTCATAAATGGACATGTAATGCGTTAAAAATCCCTCAAAACAGGTAACTTGGATGGATGGAATCTCATTAGGAAACTAAACTTGTTTGATTGTTCGAATTTCCTTTCCTGTACCATCATGCGAACGTCCCACGTTAAAATCCCATGCCTAAGGGGACTCATAGGATTTGTAACTTTATTTGGAGTTTCAATTTCATTTTTTGTTGCATGTCGACCTAGGAATTGCAACTTTATCTGGAACAAAGTAAAAGTAGTGAATCCTAACGAAGAATGAAAGTAAGTACTCTTAACGAAAAATGAAATTAAAGTACAATCAGTACAATTCTAGACCTGACAAATATGCATAGACGGTTTTTTTAAATTAATTTTTACTTATTTTTTGAATGAGTACATATACATGACAAAGGTGATGGGCACATTTTATTAATTGTCATTATTTGTTATTTATCTGTTATTTTTTATTATTTATTAGAACCTGTTGAGCTTCTTTTCAAATATCATCCGTAAAATTTTGTGGATTTGTATATTTAGGTCCTTGAGCTACCCAAAGCAGCTGTATCACCAACAACACTCTACTTTGTCCCACGAACAACATTTAATATCTCCTGTTATGTTGACGGTGATCCGAAACCGCAACCACATTGGTTCTACAACGGTCGACGAATTCATCCGGATCATAAATACTATATAACGTTTAAAAGTAAGCGGTACACATTTTTTGTAAGGATCTATATACAATTTTTGCTTATTTATTATCCTATTTAGATGATTTGATCGTTCGTGATCCATCACCAAGAGATGTTGGTGTCTATGAATGTCGTGCTGTTTCGGCAGCTGGAACTCATGCCGATTCCGCTACCGTCTACGTAGCAGGTATTGTAGATCCAGGAAGTAGAAAATCCACAAAAACTTTATTTTGGGACATTTGGATTATTTTTATTTTTTCGAAAAATAAGAATTTGTGTGTTTTATTTGTATTTTTAAAATTATTTTTAAGTTGCTCCACGTGTTGAGCTGAAACAAAGCAAAACAATGATCGGAAGAGGAGACAGCATATCTTTTGATTGCATTGTACGTTTCCGGAGAGAATAGCTCGACACCCTTCTGATTTTTTTCTGGAATTTTAATGATTTAGGTCCTCGAAGGAACACCACCACCAAAAATTCAATGGTTCAGAAATGGAAGAGAGTTATTACAGAATAGTAATGAGTATATGACTGTCAATGGAGCTCATCTAAGTATAGCCGTGCGTCCTCTTTTTTCTTGTTTATTTTTGTTCTTTCTTGTTTATTTCCTTGTTTTCGCTTAAATTGACTTTTGATGGGAGATTTTTAGGAAGAAAATCAAATGGTTTCAGGGTGCTCAGGATACAGATGCTGGATCTTATTCATGTGTTGCCGAAAATATTGCTGGAAGAGATATTGGAGTTGTGAAAGTTGCTGTAGGAAGTGAGACTTTGGAATTTTCTAAAATAGTTTAATAATATTAATTATAGTAAACTATTTAACTGTTTGTTCAATTATTTAATTTTATAATATCAATAGTAATATTTGATAAAATCACTATTAATAATAAATGATAATAAATTAGATAATTTATTCGTTATGATTATTTATTTCTTCATTTCATACGTTAAGGTATGCCTTCGATTGTTCCATCACCGGAAACTGTACGAGTGAACATTGAGAGACAAGTTTGTTATGATTTTAATATATTATTGATCACTACAGTATTTCTTTTAATATTCAAAATATTAAGAATATGATCTATTTATTGATTTTCTTCTAGGCTACTCTTCAATGCAGAGCGGTTGGTCATCCACCGCCAACGATCAGTTGGCAACGTGACGGGGTCCCACTCGAATCTATTGACCATTCACGATATACTATATTACCTGATGGAAATCTACTAATTACTAGTTAGTTTGAATGTTTTACTTATGTTTGTTTATTTATTTATTTAATTCTGGTTTACATGTTTATTTGTGCTCTTCCAGATGCTCAACTCGAGGATCAAACACGTTTCACTTGTATAGCAAAGAACGAATACGGTCAACAATCAAAAACGACTATGGTGATGATTATAGGACTGGGTATTGTGGATAATACGATATTTTTTTTTTGGTTTTTATCATGAGAAGTATGCCTAATTTACATCGTTTTACAGTATCCCCCGTATTGGGTCACGTCCCACCTGAGGAACAACTAATTGAGGGCGAGGATCTACGTCTTTCTTGTGTTGTTGTACTTGGAACACCGAAACCTGATATTAAATGGTTCAAGGATGGGGTACCGGTTGAACCCAGCTCATCACTCATTGTAAGTTTATTTTTATTTATTTTTTTACAGTAAATGTTTTGTTTTATTTTAATACTGATGGTTTCTTGCATTTGTTTAACTTTAACCCAAGGAAATCGTTTGTTTAACTCAAGGAATTTTTCTGGATTTTTTTAATATCATTTTTTTTAATGTCTTAAGCAGTTTTGAATTTTCTCCAAAAAAAAGGTTTTTTCAACAAGGATCCAGAAAAAATTGGGATTGCGCTCAGCAAATGTGAAACTACAATGGTGATAGTAATAATAATAATAATAACAATAATAATAGCAGTATTAATAATAATCTAATCAATAATAATACCAGCTATAATACCGATAATAATAACAACAATAAACATAGTTTATTAACTTACTTATGTTGACAATTTAATAATAATAATAGTAATAATAAAAATAAAAATAATAATAGCAATAATAACATTATCAATGATAACAACGCGAATCATAATATCAATAATGATAACAATTTACTTGCAATAATAATAATAATAATAATAGTAATAATACAGTAGTCAATTATTGATTATTTAATGAGGTGGTTTTGAGGACATGAACAAACAATGTAGCTTTATTTGGTAGATAGAATTTCTGATTTTTTTTTTGCATTTTATTTTTTTTTTACAAATTTTAGATCGAAGGCGGTGGTTCATCACTTCTTCTTCGTAACGGAAATCCAGCAGATGAAGGACGTTACACGTGTGCAGCAATATCACCAGCAGGCAATGCAACACTGAATGTGAATGTACAGCTAATCAGTATGTTATCCATCAATCCATGACGTTTCCATATCCATCCCTCTGTAAAAGCATGATTGCATGCTTCGTGTGATTAAAGAAGAGCAACAAAAAAAAACGGCGATGAAACGTTCTACAACGCTGAATCGGAACGGTCGGAGAGCATGCCTGGAGCTTTTCCACACTATACCGATACCGTAACCATATTACCAATATATCATACCTGGTGTAGGCGGCTAACACAGCTCCCATCACCCATACAACTCTATATACCTCTCTTTCTTTCTCTTTCTCCCTCCCTCCCTCCCTCCCTCCCTCTCTCTCTAATCACACAAAGCGTGCAATATCCTCACATCACCTCTGAGTTGTCTTTCTGTGTTGTGTGGCATGTCCGTATGTGTTCAGAGAAGCCAGAGTTCATCCTGGATGAACTTGAACCACCAGCTGAACTAAGTGTACGTGAAGGACAAAGTATGGAATTGCCTTGTCGTGTACGAGGCACTCCAACACCAGCAGTTACATGGAGTCTTGACGGAAGACCTATAAGTGTCAATTCTAAGGATTACACCATTACGGTATGCGCCAATGATCCAATGATATTTTTAACCCATTGACGACAGCGCGCTTTTCTGCCACGGTCCATGTTTTCATTCTCCATTTGGTCCATCTTGTGTGAAATATTATTCGAAAATAATAGATCCATTAAGTACAAAAATCTTCCGAAGAAAAAAATTAGAAAATTGTTGAAAATAACAGTAGAAAAGTGTTCTGTTCATCGGTTAGCCGCGCTGTCGTCAAAGGATTAATTGTTCGGAGGATTTTTTTTTCATAAAAAAAAAATCAATGCTAAGAAAAAGAATATTAATAAAAATTTTGCAGCAAGATAACACTCTGGTCATTATCAACGCCGATAAAGCAAGTGCAGGAACGTATACATGTACTGCAATGAATCCGGCTGGTGAAACTGAACAGGTACTATTGAGATATCCTGAAAATTTGGGAAAAAACAGATTGAAACAGGCGTTTTTTTTAGTAGAAAGTAGGGATTACGGGAAGTTCCCTATTATGTGGTACATTTTTAGTGAAAATCAAAGGTTAGTTTTAAGCATTTGAAGAAAAAATGCTTTGAAAGTTACCCTCTCCACAATAACTTTGGATTAAGTCCACTATTCTGCTGGACGTAATTTTGCACATTTTTGTGGGGATTTTTTTCAATTTGACTTCATTTTTTTCTTTCCAAAATTCACCTGTTGCAGAACTACTTTCGTCTGTTTTCATTTGTCACATTTATTTATATATTTATTTATTGTTTTCGGTTTATTTACGACCACTTACTCGGGTTCATAGGGGCGATGGTAGAAAAAAAGGGAATCTTACATTTCATAAATTACATTATTTAAACATCTTTCCCACCAACTGTAAGCTTTTATTTATTTTTCCATGAACAGTACAATTTTAATTTTTTTTAAATTTTATTTCTAACCTTACCGAACGTTATGGTACATATCAGATAAATGGAATTTTCTCTAAAAAAGGAGATCAAATGAGAAAAGAGGAGTTTTTATTGATTGATTTTATTTTTTGTTGACATGAATTTACCTAATTTTGTTTTAAATTTGTACTTCTTTCAGTCAACGTACGTGAGCGTCATAGCTGTTCCGGTGATATCGCCTGGTCAAAGCTCGTTCAATCTAATCCAGGGTACACCTGTGACAATTCCTTGTGACGTTTATATGGATCCAATGCCAGAAATTAAATGGTCAGATCGATATTAAGAATAAAAATCGAGAAACGATTACTTGTAAATTTTCTTTGTAAATTTCACTTGTAAATAATAAATTTTCCAGGTATCTCAATGGTGAACCGTTTGAAGGTGGTTATGTTGACGAGAATGGCGCTTTAACGATAGAAGATGCGGAAGAAATCCATAGGTAAATTATTGGATGCTTCCTGTTTTTAGTAGAAATAATTTGAGGTTAATTTTCCCTCAGAGGTCAACTGAAATGTGTTGCATCAAATGAAGCTGGAGAAGATGAACGGGTAGTCACCCTAACAGTACATACAGCACCTATTATTGACGGTAGTGGTCAGGTGAGTACTGTACTTAGCAGAAATTTCTTTCATGTATTTTTCTTTTCTTATTTTTATCGCTGTCTTTGCTTCTATCCATGTATTTTTGATCACGTCTATCCTGAAATTCTTGTAGACAATCAGCAAAATTGTTCTTGTCAATGAAACCGTATCATTACCGTGTCCAGCACGTGCTATACCACCACCGATTCGAATATGGAGTTATGAGGGGCAAAATATGGATACGATTCCTATTCAAGTACATTATTTTTGGCTTTTTTGCTGTTTTCACTCACACTACCTTGTTTTTTTCCTTTTTTTTGTAAATTTATTTTACTATTTTATTCAATTACAGCATGAACTGACCGAAGAAGGTGCACTAATTTTACCATTCGTTCAACTGGATAACACTGGACATTACACATGCCTTGTATCAAATCTTGCTGGAGACGATTCTATCACTTACAGTCTTGAGGTTAACATCTTTTTCTGGATATTCTTCCAGTGATACAATTCGAAAGCCGGTGGCGCAATTTGCCCCAGGAATAGCCACGACTTTCTCTTTTTTGTGTGTCGGGATTCGGAGTTATCCTTTAAAAAAAGAACAGTGCCTCCCACTTTAGAGTGGTATCAGTGATGGTTGATGGATGGATGACTATTTTTTCCAGAAGAAAGATGATCTTAGGAGAAATGAAGAATGAAAGAAAATCTTTTCTCAAGGAAAAAAGATAATTTTACGAGGAAAATTTTACTATTCCGGAATTCCTGCAAATTAATAATTCATTACATTTACGGACAGAAAATTCCGCGATTATCACTTTTTCCTGGTGAATTTCAACACCAATAATCCATGCTTTTTCCCTATAGAACCTCCAGAACCTTGAAAAGTCAATATATGATCCGCAAAGTTGACGTTGTAATAATAATGCCATCGCTTTTTTTTTCTTTTGGTAATCCTGTTTTTTTATAAGTATGAATGAATATTAATAGTGTTATCTGTTTAATATTTATTAAAATAAGATTATATGGGAAAACTTTGAGTTTAATTCGCATATCTTTAGGTCCACGAAAAACCACAAATTGTCTCTGAAACACCAGGAACAATTGACGTTGTACGAGGTTTAACATTGGAAATTCCTTGTAAAGCTAGAGGAACACCAGAACCTGAGAGGATATGGAAAAAAGATGGTATCCAGGTGAGGAGGAGATTTTTGGAAAAAAAAAACTGTTGAAAAAAAATATTATAATTGTAAAAAGCTTTAGATTGGTCAAGAAGATAAGGATATTACTAATATTGACTCTGCTGGGACCCTTAGGATCATGAATACCCAGGTATATTTTGCCTCATTACATTTTTACATCTATTTTTTAAAATTGTTCCATGCATTTCCGAAAATAGTTTCAAGCATCCCAATAATAGTTGAGAAAATTGTGAAAATTGAGATATTTTTGCGTGTTGAAGTATTTTTTTCAACATTTCTTACTTTAGATTGTGATTTAATGAGGAACTTTAAGAGAAACGAGTTTTAAAATTGTTCTGGATATTAAAAACTAAATAAGAGATGAATAATAATGACAAGTAAAATGATAAATAATAAAATAATAAAATAATAAAATTATTATTGAAAAAAAACTTGTCAAAAAGTATTTTGGCAGATATCGCATTATGAGTTTTGTCTGTGAATTGTGGGATTCATTTCTTAAAATTTGGCAAAAATTATTGAAAAAAAAATATATTAAACTCTGGAAGAGTTGAGTCTTCGAATGAACAAGGATGCTTATCTGACTGTACTCTACGCTATTTTAGATGGAGAATTCGGGAAAAATGTGTTTTATACTAATCAGAACGCATAAAAATTTACAACTTACTATGTAGGAATTTTTTTTTTCAATTTTCGTTTTATGGAACACATCCGGAATTGCACTCATCCGTATACGTGTTCAATGTTGCAGCAAATGAAGGTAATTTTAGACAAGCCATGGTGGTCAGTATACTTGTGAAGTGACTAACGCTGTTGGAAGCGATAGCCGTGTAACTACTGTAGTTGTACAAGGTTAGGGATAAGAATTTTCCAGAAAATAATCTCTTTTTATTATTTGAATTATTTCGTTATTAGCTAATTAATTTTATTTTCTAATTTTCTCTTGCTGCAGAACCACCTGTTATTCTTCCGGCAACAATAAGCAATTATACTTCCGTGGAAGGTGATTTGGTAAGTTACAGTTACACTACAGTAGTTTTACAGTAACCCAGTCTACTGTATGGAGAGAATTCTCTAAAATAAAAATATTTCAGGTAGAGATCCGATGCCATGTCGAGGCAAGCCCACCTGCAGAAATTCAATGGACAAGACGTGGTGTTCCGATTACCGAATCCACACCTGGTGTATCGGTGAACGGTCGGTAATAAAGAATCCAAGGTTGTTCTGGAAGAGTTCAATACTATAATTTAGGCGGTACACTAATTATACAAGCAGTTAGTAAGGAAGATGCCGCTTTTTACACCTGTAAAGCATCGAATCCAGCTGGAAAAACAGAAAAAGTTATTCGTCTTAGCGTTATTGGTGAGGATTTTATACAATTATTGATTAATCTTCCTGGATACTACTATGGTGTTGATCATATTTTAGTGCCACCTGATATCCCGGATCAGGACAGTGTCGTTATCGAATCCGTGAAAATTCATCAACCTTTCAGTCTCTATTGTCCTGTATTTAGTACACCTTTGCCAACGGTTTGTGGATTCGTCTATGTACATAGTCTTTGATCCATATTCATCTATTGAAGGTTATATTTTTAGATCACATGGTACCTTGACGATACGGTAATGTCCGATGGTGATCCAAATGTGATTTTATCGGAGGATAAACGAAGACTACATGTTATCAAGGTATCCTTTTTTACATCTAATCAATAATTAATTGTTTCGGATGATTTTGATCCGATATTCGCTTTATGCATAGGATATCAGTCATGGGCGTTTCAAAATTTATTGTCGTTTTAAAAATTCTTTTTTATTGTTAAGGCACTATAATTGATGTGATTTTAGGCAACCGTTTTATCCTTTACAAACATTTGAGTACTAGAAAATCATTATTCCAGGAAATTACTCACATCCATTTTAATTCACAGTAACATATTTTTATTCTACGGGTTTTAAGTTTAAAAAAAAGTATAGCTATGATATAACCATGTAGGTGAATATATGGGATTAAATATAGTTTTTCATTCTTTTTTTTCTAAGACATATATATATATATATATTTACTTGTTATAACCGTGAGGATTTGGGTTCTGGGTGTTTCCTGGAAGTTTCCCAGGCATCAAACATTTCTGACATGTGCACGTTTGTTGGAGTGATTAAGGTGGAATTGCTCGAACAGCAATGTTGCAGTTTACTGACGTTTCTCCTGTGAAGTTCTGGATTTAACTCTTTGTCTTTGAATGTTATATATCCACAAGTGATTGTATTTGAGAAATGTGGAGCTTTTTTCTTTCCAGAAATTATGATTTTTCACTATAGAACTGATGGCTTTTGCGTGTTTTTACTATTTTAAGGGGGAATATGTGCTTAAAGCAGTAATTTTTAGGGTCTTTAACTGGTAATGATTATCTCGAATACGACCAGATCCAGAATCTGGAAGGAGTTTGCGAATACTGCCTATTTTATCCATTTTACGGGCTCTTAAAGCTTTTTTTTTCTTGCCGAAAAGAGGATTTCCTAGGACTCATCAATGGTTGTCCATAATTTTGGATGTTATGCTTCACTTTTTTCGGTTCTTTAGGAAATAGCAATATTTTGGAATGGTTAATTAAAATACGTTTGCAAAGATGAATTTTAGGGGATCTTCTATGAATAAACTTATCAGGTGTTTATTTACACAGTACAGTTTATTTTATGTTTTATTAAATCCAGAAACAAATAATAATTATAATTCAATTTGCTTTAATTAATTTTTGTTTTTTTAATAAGTTAATTTTAATTTTTTAATTTTCTAGGAATATCGAATGATTCCTCATACACAACAATAAATAGGTCCATGCAATCGATATCGATTTCTTTCTGAAAATTTGCGCACGTTTTTAGGCACGTACTACGGACGCTGGTGTATACAAATGTGTTGCACGTAATCTAGCTGGAGAAAGTAGCAAAACATTCGACGTTGAAGTTATCGGTAAAGCTTTCTTGATTCGAATAATTCGACATTCGACTCGAATATTCGTCGAATGAACTCTTTTTCAGTTCCTCTAAACGTTGACGAAAGCCTGTATAAACGAAAAGTGACCGTATTCGAAGGTCAACGTGTTGAATTAGGATGTCCTGTAAGTGGACATCCTGCACCGACTGTAAATTGGGTAGTTGGAGGACGAATTTTGAATCCTGGCGAAAATATCAGAGGTGTTGAAGTGTCTGAGAGTGGTAATTTGGTGAGTTGCGTCTTTCATTCGTACGATTTTCCTGAATAACGTGGATTTTTAGCTTGTCATCGATAATTCGACTGTCGATCATGCCGGAACGTATCATTGTGTTGCTCAGCATAAAGCTGGAAGTTTGGACGTTGACATTGAATTGATTGTTAGAGGTAAGAAAATTCTTTTTTTTTTCGAAAATAGCTCAACCAAAGGAAATTGGTAGAAAGGAGAGAGGATTATTGTGGCTTTCTGGAAAATAAGCAGCATCCGAATACATATTTTAAGTACTATTAATACATTAAGGAGATTTCGTATCTATAATCCAGAAAAGTTAGTAGAGTTTGTAAATGAACCCATGGAAATGAGTGAGGTGCCATGACCTCATCCTCATGTTCATTCTTTATTATGGACACATCTATTCTCGTCCCCTTGGGTTATACCCTCAGGTCAGTAAATCCTCTAGGATAACTACGGACTGTAGACCGATGAGTCGTATCCGTAGTCTCCACTTTTGCATCGGTAAAGGAGCAGCAGTCCTCTCATAAGCAATCCACAGTAGTACACTGATCCTGAGAAATTCCCGTCGAGAATTTCTTACCATTAGGAAATCAGGGAATGAAAAGGAACATTTTCCAGATGTGGAAGAAGTGAAACACAAATTTATCAAAGTTCTAGGTTTCTGAAAAACTTATAAATTATCTTTCAGCCTAATCTTATTTAATTAAGCTAGTTTTTCAAAATTTCAAAAATACAAACTATATCTTTAGAATAAGTTCCAGTAATTTTTTCCATTATGTTCAGCAGTAATTTGAGTTAATTAGTGATCGATTCACTCGGAAATTTTCCTGAAAAATTTTCGACCTCTTTATTGAGTTCAGCCGGTAATTCCTCTTCCTTTCACTCTCGATTCGATACGAATATCGGTTTGAAGTACATTGTAGACATATTTATATGATATCCCATCATCTCAGTTAGTTTTTGCAGTAATTATACAAACTATATTTTCTATTTTTAAAAATGTATCCTTTAGTATTGTTTAGAAAGAGTTAGAAAAAAAAGCAACCAGCTCTTTCCTGGCTTCAATGTTTTGAGAATATTCTATGGAAGAGAGGGGAATGGCTCTTATTTGACCTACCGAACTTTTTTTTCTAAATTTATTTATGTTTTGATGTTGAAGAAACTATTGACGACATTGGCAGAGGTGCATCATCATCCTTTAATACTTCCTTAGTCTTGTTTACTTGTGTTATTGACGTATATTTAGCGGATTTTCCAGACAGCTCAGCTCACAGGATATTTATTATTTACATTACCGTATATAAACGTTCCATCACAACACGATAAGAAGGTCAGGGAAAAATAATTTTTTTCTACCATATGGGCTACCAGTTTTACTAAAATAACTGAATAACTTGACCAGATATGCGGGTCCTCAAACATTAATAGAGTTGTTTTTCTTTTTTTGAAGTGTATCCAATGAAGAATTGATGGAACTGAAGTAAGTAAGCGATAGCCGTATTTCTCTAGGATATTTGTTCAGGAAAGAAGGCGCATATAATAAATAACTAGGCGGCTTCGCTATTTTACAAAAGATTCGCTAAACTAATAGCCTACTTTATCAAAGTATACAAAAAAAAGCATCATTTCTTAACGTTTTACTAAGCAACCAGCAATATTTGCGTTTTTGCGTCGAACTCTATGGAAACAAACGAAGGAGCGAGCGAGCGAGCGAGCTTTTTTTTTTAGAATTCAACTATAAACTCTCAAGTAAACTAAATATGCGTTGTTTTTTTTCTTTTAAATTTAAAACATTTTTTGAATAAGAACACAACACTGAAAGTTAAACACGTAGTACGTCGTGATGAAAGTAAACAGATTCTTATCTGTTCACAGACACACACACACACAAAATCGTTGTTAAACTTTAGAGAGAACGTATTGTGATGTGAGGAGCCGGTGCGGTGTATCGTCCAGACTGAAAATTATGGATTATCTGGAATTTTTATGGTATAAGTAAATGCTACAATTTAAAGAAAAAATACCTACTTTACTTACCAAAATCAATTGTTCCATATGATGGAGCATTTTTCCGAGTCCACGACAGCACGCGATCATTCCAAATACTCCAGTAAATACCGTACCCATCAACGATACCATCTCAACAACGATCAGTGCAAGTAGAGCGTTTGGATTAGCCGTTGTGAACATCGCTTCTAAATATTTTTTTTCAGCATTTTTTCCTGGAAAAATCCATGAAAGCCGAGTATTTTTTTTGATATTAACCTGTACGGAAACTTGTATGAAGCTGATATTCAGTTCCATATAGTGAATAAGCAAGCCAACATAGGCTACTCATGTAAATCACCGTCTGGAACATCACCATTCCACAATACGCAATCACATGCGGATATGAACGCCATCTTCCGCTATAAAAAACACTTCTAAAATCACCTTACATCTTTTTTTTCCTATAAAAATTATGTTACAAATCATTTATCATCAAATCATGTTTTTATCTCTTTTCCTGTTTTTTTCTCACAATTTTCCTGAAGAATACTCTTAGGTCATAATTAGATATATTTATTTTATTTTTTTCTTTTATCATTTTTTAAGATATATTTCCATAAGGTTAAGAGTTTCAAAAAAACAATAATAAAATTAATGGTTATTCTATTACTATTAAATTACGTCTTATAGGTGTTTAACAGAGTCATAAACCCATTATTCTTTTCTGGATAAATCATTCCGGAGTTGTTGAGGTATTTTTGAGGCCACTGCTATAGGAAACTACTTAGGTTTTTTTTTATATCTTTTAAAATATTCACTCATTCCTGCCTGTTTTCAGGATCTATTCACCGCTTTCAATCATAAGTGCATGTTTCTCACGTATCTTAAATGTTTTTCTACGTATCCACGTTCCATAAGGGATTTTATCTCGTCATTTGTTCATTAATTTCATCATTGGATTGGGAAGTTCAGGAAATCATTTTCGATTTTGGATTTAACTGTTTACAACAGTTATGTATCATACACTTTAGTGGAAATAATTTGGATTTGAATGATTTCAAATTCAAAAATACATTTTTCCTCTTAAACTGCACTTTTCCATTTTGGATTCGCCGCCTAGCCTATTCAAAAATAGTAGTTTTATTCAAAATGCGCTATGGATCGGATATGACTTTGGTTCCTCAGGATTCTGGAAATGGTTTAGTGATTCCGCCTGAAATGTCAGTGTTTCTGGATCAAATTGATGACTTATTTACTTGTTTAATGTTAATTAATTTTAATATTGTCTTAAAAGCAATTGTTCTTACGCTCTGACTGCGATATAAGCGGTTGACATGAGGTAGGTGGTCCAAGCTGATGAGGTAAAACGTAACAGCGAGAACCCAATGATACTCATTGTTGCAAGAAGTGAGACGGAGGCGATCTGAAAACATAAATGAGTTCCAGAGATTTGAGTTAATCCAAGAAAATAAGTTAAACTTACACATGACAAAAGAAATTGTATATTTCCCATTTTTGCAATAAGATACCAATTCATCCCGAGATTGTTCTCAATCACAGGATACTCTGATTCGTTCGTATTTGTAGCCGATGAACAGTTGCTCTGCTGTTGATGCTATAAAATAAATTGTGAAATTATTGAGAAAAATATTTTACCTGAGAGAGGAACCTGATTTTTCAAGGTTTCACACAAGTTTTTTTCAAGTTTTATTTCTTCCAGAAAAAAAAATTCCGGTTTTTTTCAGAAGCTTTGGTGTTAAGGGGGTTTTTTCTTTTCTTTTTTTTTTGAGAGCAGTAATTAGCTGTACTTTTTTTTCCGGAAATAATGATCATACCTGTTCTTCTGTCTCTTTCTCAGTTGGTTGTTTTGTTTCCGGTGGTGTTCCACCTTTTTTGTTGAAATCAAAGTCGAGTTTCATTTTAAAATCTAAACAAATTGATATGTAAAATGATTGAAATGGTTCTAAGAGGATGAAATTTTATAGTGAGGTGTGGAAGAGGAGGAATTGAGGGATGAAATAGTATGAGATAATTATAAGAAGAAACAGGAAACAACTGAAATAGGAAGAACTGCTGGAAAGCATTGGTCAGCGCCAGCTGGGCGGCGCAATCAATGTGCGTTTGTTGTCGCGGCAACCGAGGTCCAAGCAAAAACAGAGTAGAAAAGAGCTGAATGACTCCTTCTATGGATATAATCCACAAGATTCGTTACATGTCTAGAATAAATCAATAAAAATCCACGCGAAAACATGCGATTACTTTGCGAACCTCAATACACTATCGTCAACAATGAATTATACGGCGCTAAAAAAAAAGAAAAATATTTTACACTCATCTGAGAAGATTTTTTTTCCCAGAAAAAAATGTTTTATTTCTAGCTCCACCGAAGGTCGGTTCGGATGAGTCAATTGAGGTAGTTGTCGGGAAAGCTGTGACATTGTCATGTGACGTGGCGAACTCAGGTGATGACAGGACAACCACGTTATGGCGATTGGTGAGATTTTTATGATTGATCCGTGAAAAATTGACACCTAAGATCCAATCAGGAACTTGAAAACATGAACAAAAAGTTTTTTTTTAACTGTAGTTGTTTTAAGTTGCAAATGTACTCAAATTCTAATTTTACTTAAACTTTAATTTTAACCAATAGTTTAATATTACTTTTCAAAGTTACTCGAAGTAACGAGTAGGTATGAGTAGGTATTCGTTTTTTTTTTTGCATTTTTTCCCTAAAAATCCATGCTGTAAGTTAAGGATAAGAAGAAGGTGCAGAATTATGGAGAGAAATCACAATTCCAAATGTTTTATGCTGTTTATTTCAATTTTTTCGGCTTTTAACGCCGGCTATTCATTTTTCAGGACTTGTGGGGAACGGAGTGCTGTCGTTTCTTTTTTTTTGTATTTCTTATACGTGGCAAGGCTACAAAGAAAAAAAAACTACTTTTTTGCGCTCCTTTCAAGTCATGAAGTATTTTCTTTACATTCATTTGTACTGTAAAAATGATAATTTGTTAAAAAGGGTTTTATTTCTGGACAAAACCTGCATTGGTTTTTTTTTTCCATTTCACTTTCAAAGATTGCTATCACCTTTAACCTAGCCGTAAATTCTTTCGCTGAATGCATCAAATCCAATTTTATAAGAACATGGAGGAATAATAATATAATATAATGATATAAGAACAAATTTGCATATGCACTTTTTTTACTCACTATTATTGGTCTTTTATTGTTATTTTTTTAAAAGTTTGACTCCGATCTGCAAGATTTGTCACCATACTTAACCCTTAGTTAATAATGCTACTAATCGGGATATATCTCTTTTTTCAATTTTTTACAGATTCACATACATTTCGATCGTACAATTTAAAAAAAAACCAACTTTTGAGGGTGATTTTTTTGTTGCCTTAGTTCTTACAACAAAAAAACTACACTAGCTGTAGTAAACTACAGTAACTTGAAGATTTTTTTCTTCTCCAGGGCAGTAGTTGTATGAGAACATTTGCAGAATTGTAGATGTTTCTTTTTTTATATCTCTATTTATACCTTTTTTTTTTCGGAAACCAATGGATACAGTGCTCTGGAATTTCAAACCACCCTGAATTTCTACATATTGTTTTTTTATTTTGTTTATTTCTTTCCTTCCTATTTGAATTGGACATGATAATTGATTAGAACATGAGAAATATTGAGTCTCTGTGCAAAATCTCTATGTTTCTGGATTGTTTCGATAGATTCGTTTTTGTTTATAACATTACATAGGTGAAAATTTTCCTTAAAGCTGAAATTTTGTCATCAAAAAAATACCGAGAAATTCGAGTTTTAGTTTTGCGTGTTAAAGATTTTGAGTAGCAATATTTGGCGGAAATGAAGAAAAAAACAAACAAGTATTCATTTTTATGAAGTTATCAAGAAATTTCTCGTTGAAAATACTGCCGAATAAATAAAAAATCAATTCAATGAAACAAAATATGTGCATTTTAAATGAGGCGCTTTTATTTATTCGGTGAGCAAATGTGCTTCAATATGAAATGTCATGCATAAAAGCTGACAAATTCTATGAACACATGAAAAGTGTATATATATATGTATATGGTGGTGTACTTTCGTACATATTTGCTTAACTCATCTTTTTTTTCACAACTACGATACGGTACGTACGTTAAAGTTAACGTATAAATGTTTATACATGTCGAATTTATAAGCAAAATATGTATTTTAGAGAAAAAATCTGGAAAATTGAACCTCTACAGTTCTCTAGGTCTAAGGTTTAAGTCCTGAATCATCCTCAAATCCATCTTCTCTGGAATCCGCTATGCACACTCATTACAATCTGACAGTGATCCTTCAAATGAGGAGATCCTCACTGAGTTCTCCTCCTCATTCACTGGATCTTCACATTATGTAACTCTACTGATATAGCTCTTAACTACGTATTTTTCATTCTTTCCTGATTTTTCTTCGTTTTTTTTTCGGCTCTGTTGTGTGATCAGAGCTTGGAAAAATTATATTCTAGGTGATAGTGGAAAATAAGTGTTGGGTTCCTCTTTAAATAAGGTAACAATCTTGTAGGAACTATTCTGAGGCTTGAGAGATCAAATCCTGGCTTAATTGTCCTCATTTAGTCCCTTCCATCAATAATTCTCAGGAATAAACACAAATATTACCGGAAAATTCTGTAGTTTTAGGGATTTTCCGTATAAATTCTAGGAAACTAACTTTCTGAAACCCTTTCGAAATTTTAATTTGTGATGTTATTTAGGTTCAAATAGTGCCACAACCAAAGCAGATATGTAAATTTTATTAAAATGAATGTGATTATTTTTCTAGAACAACTCGGAAACACTACCACGAAATGTACAAGTTCCTTTCGATGGTCAACGTGTATTCCTTGTCGATGCACTTCCTGCAAATGCTGGGATCTATACTTGTATTGTACGAAATTCTGCCGGTGAAAGTCGAAAGAACATTCATGTCACTGTCCTTGGTCAGTTTATACCTTATTTTCTTGATTTGTTTTTTTTTTTTGCACGGAATTATTCAAGAACCAGGCTTTTCTATCCTGAATGGCTACAGCTGCATTGTTTTAACCATGAAAATGCAAATTTTTCAAATTCAAAATGGTGTTGTCAAATAAGAGTATAGAAATATAAATATAATACAAATATGTAATAATATTTATACAGTGATATAATAGTATTAAAAATGTAATTGTAGGATTTCATTGGAAATATGTTGCTTCATCCTAATGAATCCATTTCAGAACCACCGGAATTCATTGAAAAACAATTCGACCAGAATGTCCGAGTAATTAGTGGATCACCATTGAGCTTAGCTTGTCTTGTCAAAGGTTCCCCAGCTCCACTTCTGGAATGGAGAAAGGATGGTCAGACAATCACTGAAAATGTATTTAGGTAACAGGATTTTTTCAATGTCCATTTTTTTTTTCTCAGGAATTGTCTTTTAAAAGCGATATTTCAGTGACAATGGACAAAGATTGACAATGGATTCACAAGGAATGACAACACATCGCTTCACATGTCTTGTTTCTAACAAAGCTGGATCTATTGCAAGAGATTTCTTCGTGCAGGTACCTTAAACTCTCAACTATCACTTTCTTCTGGATATCGGATAAGAGGTGCTTGGATTTTGAAACTAAATGGATTTTAGCACGGCATCAACAACAAAATTTCGGTGTATTTTTTCAAAATTATATTATATTTTTATTGTTATTATTATTAACATTATCATTACTATTATTATTATTATTATTATTATTATTGCTATTTTTGTAATATTATATACTACCGAGCGCGATCAATTAAATGAACAGCGAGTGATTAAATAATTAAATGTGCCATGTAAATACATTTATTTATTTGACTTACTTCTTCAAATATAATTTATATTTATAGATATATACTTATTGTATTTCTAATTTTTCCTTCCTAGTTTTTGGAGAACTATTCAACTTTTTAGGATAATGGTGACTTGAAATTTCTATCTCTAATTTCAAATTTCTCGCCTTTTTCTGGGAATTTATATTGACTAATGTGATCCTCTAATGTAGCCAATTTCTGGATATGGACGTACACTAAATAATAAAAAAAATGTTTTAATTTTACTCTACAGAGTGTTGCCCCACCAACAATCAAAGATGCCGGTGATCGTACGATTGTTGAAGTAACCGAAGGACAAACGGCTATACTTCAATGTCCAGTAGTTGGTGGAGACGTGGATATTACTTGGAGGAGGCAAGGACGAACTATTGAGGTTCGCTCATGATCTCTATTCGTGGATAGCTTTTGAGGATATGTAAAAAAAAAATGAAGTGATGAACGATTTTTCTTCCAGGCATCTGAGGGGATTTTCACTGTGGATAAAACTCGGCTGATGTTAGTGAATGCACAAAAAGATCATGAGGACACGTTCACTTGCATAGCAAAAAATAGTGCCGGTGAAGCGGCACGAGATTTTGAAGTTGTTGTGTTAGGTAGGTCCGATTATCCTCATTTTTTAAAATTCGATTTTGTTCTATTTTTACTGGGAACACATAGATAAACTTGTGTTAACTTGTTTGATAACTAGAAACAGACTCTGTTTTGCGCTTCCACCAAGTGTGCATCCACAATCGAATATGGCTTAGTTATTTCAGTCCACAAAATTAGATCGCAAATTCTTTAAGATTACTCTTTTGAATGAAATGCAGCTTAATACTTTGTGGTTGACAAATCTTAAAAAATATAGTTTTTTTTTTCCAAAATCATGCCAGAAATACATGCAACAAAAATTGGAATAGGTTTCCACGTTTTTTCCCTTACTTTTAAGATTTAATTTCTTCGTCATGCGTGGATAATAATACCATTATAAAGATGTATTATGGCATCGTTTGAACGGCGAGAACTGATCCCTGCTATTTTAATTCATTCAGCGCGTAGCAGTTAATCACCCTTACATATACATACCATCCTACATTCGATTTCTACATGAAAGTATCTGCAAACTTCTCACCATTCCGGATTTCGTTAATACTGTTTTTTTTTCTGAAAATCTTCCACCATATGCTTGACGAGTTTCTGGATCAACTTCCGAAATACAGTGATTTTTAGTTGCACCGCATATCAAAGGATCACTGGTAGAAGATGTGGAAGTAGTAGAAGGATTCGAGATGACTCTGGATTGTGACTATGATGCAAGTCCTGAACCAGTCGTACAATGGACCAAAGATGGTGATTCTCTTCCTAGAACGGCACAGGTACATGTGTTATCCAGAAATCCTGATGTTGTTATCCAGATAATATCGTTTATTCCAGCTACTGAACGGAGATCATACTTTGGCGATGAGCGGTGTAACACGTAACAGTGCAGGCGTGTTCCGTTGTGCATTATCCAATAAAGCTGGATCTGCTGAAAAAACGTTCAACGTTCGAGTAATCCAGAAACCCGATTTGGAGGGTAGTGATGAGATCACGATTGTGAAGGTATGGTCTGTTTTACTGTATGCATGGCATCCATATGTATCGATTTTTAGGTGAACATAACTCGTCCTGTCACTCTGGAATGTCCTATTAAAGATCCAATCGGTGTCGAATTATCATGGTCCCGACATCAGCTACCTGCCGTTAATGGTGTGGAAAATGTACAGGTAGTTCAATTGGCAAAAATTTCATCCAGAGATATTGTATGAGGAGAAATAACACATTTTTTCTTTTCCAGATCCTATCCGGGGGACGTCATTTATTCATCCCATTCGCACAAGTGAACGATGAAGGAACGTTCACGTGTACGGCAAAAAACGCAGCTGGAGAAACGTCAAAAACTTATAAATTGGAGGTCCAAGGTTAGTAATAATGACGTCATTCTCTCTCCATATCCGTGAATATACAGGATTATTTGGCTATAAAACCGCATAGAATTTCCTTCATCTCTCAATCTTTTAGTTCCACCAACAATTTTGAATGAAGGTGGAGAGTATACGGTAATTGAGAACAATTCGTTGGTACTTCCTTGCGAAGTGGAAGGTAGTCCTCAACCAGTGATCGTTTGGACAAAGGTTGAACTTCTTCTGTTTTTTTTTCTTTTCTTTCTTTTTTTCTGAATAAAGTATTATTTTTGTAGGATGGACAACCTGTGAATGGTTTGAAATCAGTCAGAACACTTTCCGAAGGCCAACAATTCAAGATTAGCCACGCTGAAACCAGTAAATTATGGATAACGTTTGGCGTTCATAGCAGAATTATTTAGTTTGTAAAATTTTTTTAAGGTCACCGAGGATCCTATGCGTGTCACGCTAAGAATGATGTGGGAAGTGCTGAAATTAATTTCGATGTGGATATTATAAGTACGTTTTATCGATTTTTCCCCTATCATTCCTTAAAATTTAGTAAAAAAAAAATCGTAAACCGCGATTAAAAATTGCACCATTGAGCTGGAAAATTTTTTTTAAAGCTCGTCCGGCTGTCCTACGTGGTATCAAGGAGACTGTAGAGGTATTCGAAGGTGGAACTGCACATTTCCGTTGCCCTATCGTTGAGAAAAACTTTAAAGGACATGTTGGATGGCGAGTTGTTCCCTTTTTTCAGGATATAATTTTACAATTTTATTCGACAGATTTTTTTCAGTGATATGTATATATGTGATATTTTTGTGCGCTTTACTCTTTTTTTTTCAAAATTAGTATTGGTGTAAGTGTTGAATTTGGAAAAAGGAAAAAAATCTCAACACATGCGGCTCTTCTAAAACTATAGAGGTCCTGTATAATTTGTAATTAGTCCCTGTTCTAAATTTTTTTTTGCACTGGGATCCAACAATTCCATTAAAAATTTTGCGGAAACGTGTGTAGCATTTGAATAAGGCTAATTTTAGATATGAATGAAAATAGAGCTTTGCACGAGTTTCTGTGTTATCTATGATGGTTACTAATTTTGTATTTAAAATGTGATAGAAAAATGAGGATATTTTTTGTTAATGTTGTTATAATTGTGACTTGCTCTACTCGCTTCTATAATATACATTGTTATTTCTATTTATTGCTGAAAACTCTCCTATCACGTACCTTTTTAAGAATTTTTATCTGGATTTATTTTTTTTTTCCTGTGTAGTCACTGTTTCATTTGCTAGAAACTGCCTTGAAACGTTTGGATCGTTTATTCATATTTTTTTATATATTTTTTATATTTATATTTTTATTCTTGTATATTTTTTCAGGTTATACGATTTCAAGCCAATCCCGACAAATAATCCAAGATTTTCAAGAGGACATGGTGATAGGCGGCTTAATGTGCAAAAGTTTGTTTTTAAAACTTTTTAAAATTTTTTCACAAATGATATCATCCAAACCGTTTTTGTTAAGCGTTACGCTATCGGACGAAGGAGCATACAGCTGTCGAATAAAAAATGATGCAGGCGAAACACGCGTCGACTATAAACTCGTTGTTCTTGTACCACCAAGTATTATTATGTTGGATAAGGATAAAAACAGGTAACAATGCCATTTTGTGCCAGAATTTCTAGAATTTTTTTTTTAATTTGGTCATTTATTGATCCTCTTAGATTTGCAGATGATGTTTAATGAATTTTGGATTTTTTTTAGAATTTATGTATTTATAGATTGTTTACAACCTCGCGTAAAAAAATCTCATCAAAAATCAATACAACAATTATAGATCCGTTACTGAAGACAGTTCTATCACCTTATCCTGTCCAGCAACAGGAAAACCAGAACCGAAAATCACTTGGCAGAAGGATGGAGAAGTTCTTCATCCGGAAAACATCAGCAATGTTATCAGATCAGCACAAATGTCTGGAAGTGAAATAAAAATTGCCAGGATTAAGGTGAGGTTGATTAAAGTTGTTAGTTTTTGTTTGAAAACACCTCATTACATTACAGCAACATGATTCTGGACGATTCACCTGTGAAGCTTCGAATAAAGCCGGAACATCCGAACAAGATGTGTTAGTGAATGTATTGAGTGAGTTTTTTTTTCAGGATTCTTGAGTTTTTCTTCTTTTCCTTCAAATTGGATCTAATACATATCTTTCTTAAGCACCACCACGAATCGAAAAAGATGGAATTCCGTCGGATATTGAGGAGGTCGCTGAGCGTACTGTCACTCTTTCCTGTCCAGTTCACGGAAAACCAACTCCTGCTGTTACATGGCTCAAGGTTTGAGTTATTTTGTATGTGAAAGCTATATTTTTGTAATCGGCTGAAATATCTCAGTTAATTTTGGTAATTTCCTTTTTTTCTACCTACTTTATATTTCTGCTACTTGTAATTTTTCTTTTGATTTATCTTTTTTATTTATTTTATATTTAAATTTACAGGCTGGTCGTCCATTGAGCCAACAACAAAACGTTAAAACTTCTGCAAACGGACAGAAGCTTTACTTCCTTAGTTTGAGCAAGGACGATGCGGGAAGGTAGGAGAAAATTGAAAATTTTTTGCCTGATCCTTACGTAAATTTCGTAAAATATAGAAAAAAAAATGCAACAAATTACCCTAATTCGCTTTTCTGTGATTCGCAAAATGATAACGGTTTCGTACGTGTTGGGAGGGAGTAAAGCACAAAATTTTTGTTATTTCCAGAGAATGATATTAATAATTTGTTCAGGAAGAAAATTTCTTTGTTTGTATTTCCTGGATATCAGAACTCATGTAGCACTTGAAGAACCCTACTTCACTTTTTTTACTGCTATCTAGTACAAAAATTACGTACAATTAGAAACTGTTAATGAAATAAAATATGTGTAACAATTTTTCATAAGGTTATCCTGAATTTCAGGTACACTTGTGTCGCAAAAAATCCTGCTGGCGAGGATAAACGTGATTTCAATGTGAAACTGCTAGGTATACTATTTCACTTTTTCTTTTTGTAAATGTCAATAGGAAAAAAATTTCACTGTTTGATATGTAAATATATTTAAAAAAACTTCCAGAAGCACCATCATTCGAAGGTCCAAATCTTGTACGTCGTGTACAGGTGAACGCTGGAAAACCTTCAATACTTACTTGTCCGGCAACTGGATCTCCTCTACCGGCGATTACTTGGTGAGTTTTTGGATGAAACAAGGATAATCAAATTATTACGAATGATGCTGAACTTTACTATGCAATATCTGGTCAAAGATGACGAATTGTTGCAAAGATTTCCAATTCTGTACTTGTTTGCTGTCTTCAATAACAAAAGGAGATCCTTCGGTAATCCTGAGAAATTTATTTGTGGTTGAAAAAATAGAAGAGCAAAGGACCCGCTCAGCTGTTTAAAAATAATATTATTACCTCAAATAATAAAGTGTGCCTTGACTCCATTCCATTTTTAATTTTTTAAAATTTAAACATAATTTAGGCTTCGAGACGGACAAACATTGCTACCATCACCACGACATGTGTTCCTGGATGGCGGACGTCAACTACAAATCAGTAACTCACAGTTAGAAGACAAAGCCAGGTGATTTACAGGAGAAGGAGAACAAGGATAGTTAATTGCTGTATAGCCTTTCCCTGGATTATTCGAAATAATCCTTGGAGAATGTTGATAAAAATGTGTTAAAATGTGTTAATCTGCATAATGGAAGAAGAATCTTCTCAACATAAACTGTTGTTCTGTTATCCAGAATGTAGTACCGTAACGATGGACAATGTTTAGTTCCATGGTGAAAAGGTTCTCTTTCCACAAAGCAGATTAACACGAATTTATTCTCCAAGGATTTTTCAAATGATCCGGAAAAAGGCTATAACTGAACTATTTTATTGTTAGCTGGGCGTAACAGCGGGCGAATTTCAGACGTCATCTGAAGTATATGAGCTATTTTGTGGATAACATACACCTATACAACATCTCATAAAATTTTCTGGGATGTAATGTTGTTTTGTTGTTATTTGACAGATAACAACTGTAAACATAAAGGGTATACTATCTATAGTATTCTTTGTGCTATATATTTATTTATATTCACTATTATTATTTATTTATTGTTATATTATAGTACTATTTATAGTATACATTGGGGGATTTTCTGATGGAATCTTTTTTCATGGATTTTTTTTTCCGGCAGATACTTTAACAAGTGGGTAGGTCGCCCTCATGTATTTAAGCATGAGGTTCATAAGGAGATTAAGGTTAGGAGACACGGAATTAATCCACTATTTTGAGCTGCGTAGATTTTCCCCTACATACTTACAATCCTTGAGACGGTCCCAAGATCCAGGATGAACTTCTGTGTCAGTTTTTGAATTATTTTGATTACAATTATTACCGTATTACTCAGAGATTGATCAATTCCGTACAACTTAACCTTTATCCTTTTACCGTGTCACTTAATATCCTAACGAAGGTGTGCTACAATCCAGAACTGGTCCCGGAACTATTCACTAACGTATTTTTCCCCCTTTTAATAATATCTTAGAATGAAAACACAAAAACAGGATATAAATCTTCGTTCAGAAAATGAGTATGTAAGGAGGGATCGAAGTGAAAATGTTCATAAAAACAATCAAAACGTTATGTTTAGGTTAGGAGGAAACAAAGAAAAGATTGACATTTGTAATTTTTAATAATGGATACATGTAGAAAAATACTATAATATACGTTTGCGCTCTTAACATATAATTATTGATCATAGATCATCAGAAAATAAATTTGTATGGTGCAGAAATAACATAGATAACATTAGGATGTGAATAAAATGACAGTTCATTGCCGTTTTTGTATTTGTATTGATTAAAGTGAATAACAAGTAAGTGGAATGTTCCTGGATAAAAGTTTTTTTCTCCTGAAAAAAATGAAAGATAAAAATGTTTTCTTGAAAAAAATGAAAGGAATACTTGACTAAATCTGACTGATATGTATCATTTTTGGAATAAAGTTATCATCTAGAATCCTGCAAGTCCATGAATCCTGCAAGATTCCATGAATTGAAAATCTAATCCCAAGCACTTTTTTCAGTAATTTCCTTTTTAAAATGCGAAGATTATGACGTGGGACCTATATGAAGCTACTTATCGTGATGTTCTACGTGGATTCCGGTTTTTTCATCTGATGTTTTTAAATATTGCAACAAAATTATATATAAAACTATAATATCAAGAACGGGTCACTTTTTCTCCTACGAACTTGCTATAAAATTGTTTAGAAACCGGTAAAAAAGCTATTATTTATGTAAACCGGGGTTTACCTGATCCTGTAATTTTTACAAAAAGATGTTTTTTGTCATTTAAAAGGGCTAGAGTGCTGCATCGTTCAGGCTATAAAACTGAAGCAAGGAGATTTTTTTTTGAAAAATGGAACGATAAACCATCTCCATCAGGTTAAATATTTTATAAAATTTCTAGGATATTTCAGAAAAATTCGATCTAGGAAATTCATAATTTTTTAATGGAAATTGTTTTTTTAGTATGATTAAATGTGAAACAGACATAAGGTTTTTTCATTATCTATTTCCTTATCTCTCAAGGGTTTTTCTGGATCTTTTTCCTCATCTCTCCTTTTTCCTTATACTAATTCACTTATTTATTTACTACTTATACTATAACACTTTATATATTTATTTTATGTTTATTTGTGTGTTGTTTCATTTTTTTCGCTTGCTTATTATTTATTATTTATTTATCCGGTTATATTTAGAAAGAAATCGTAGAATATGTACGATTCCCCTCCTTGTTTTCATTTCACTTTGACCATTAATTACGAAATTTAATTCGACTAAAATGGAATGTCCCTATAATGATTTTCGTGCCAAGACCTGCATCGTATGATTACTTGGATGAAGTGGAAAGGACTACACAGCTGCTATAAAAAAGGAAATATTCATCTGTTGACATTTATGAACTTAGGAGCTTGGTTT
The DNA here is from genome assembly GCF_031761385.1 of Necator americanus. Classification (NCBI taxonomy): domain Eukaryota; kingdom Metazoa; phylum Nematoda; class Chromadorea; order Rhabditida; family Ancylostomatidae; genus Necator; species Necator americanus. The sequence goes on from NC_087376.1 coordinate 4,489,590, forward strand.
GTATGATAATCGAGACGATGTAATATGAGAAGTTTATCCAAGCATACTTGTGTGTACTTTACTTAAAGGCATCACTCCACGAATCTGAGGTGGTACGGATTTCAGGAGGAGTATTCGTATACAGGATAGTAGACTATGGAGAGGGGGTGATTCCGTCCATTTCTTCCTAATTGCCGTAAAAAACGGCCCGGAAGATACGGCTTCGGGCGTTCTGCCGCACTATTTTCTACAAGGAGTTCGATTGGAGCGCGCCAGGCTTGTGCGCGCGCCGCATCTTCCGGGCCGTTTTTTTTACGGCAATTAGGAAGAAATGGACGGAATCACCCTCTTCTCCGTATTCTCCCCTCCCGTATAAGAATACTCCTCCACCTGAAATCTGCATCACCTCAGATTCGTGAGGTGATGCCTTTAAGGAGCTAAGGCAGTAGAATTATGTTGGGTGAAGTATTATTAAGGTTTTTTATTTTATTCCATTGTCATTCTATCAAATTATTTAATGATTTATTATTTAAAAAAATAAATCAAATCAATATGTTAAAAACTTTATAAATAAATTGAAGAACTACTGCGTTTATAATAGTTTCCAGAAGAGGGATCCTTTCCCTTTGGCTAATTTTTTTTTGAGGAATTAACTTCAAATAAAGAGTGTACCTGAATTTTTTCCGCTCATTTTTGGTTATGATTTAAATTTTGCAGCATTGCTGAGCCGTCAAAAAAAAAAAAAACTAAGTCCGAATAGAAGTAATTTAGTATTCATAAGGGTAGAACAACCTTCTTATTTTCATTTATGAATTTTTTTTTTGAAGGCGTGCTATCAGAGGTACTGTTAACCCTCTCCATATTTCGTATAGCTAACCCGATACAATAAACAATTCCTCAAAAAAAAACAAACAATTGACTAGTGGATTACAGGTGTATTGATTTTTGCAGAGTTTTCATAAATAATTTTTATTTTGTTCAAGAAAATAACTACATAATTTTTCTATATTTTGTTACATTACTGTTATATACTTGTTATACAAGTAGAAATCTGTTATGATACGTATATACGCGACTCGACACGATGAAGAGATTATTTGAGGTGGCGACAGAAAGATTTAAAAAAAAAGATTTTATTACTGTTTACTTTACTGACAATTACTTACTTTGCTTACTAATTATAACTAATTACTAATTACTATTACTGAAAAATGATTACTGTAAAAGGGAACGTGAGTGTCGATGAAATCGGGCATTTTATTGCTCTGAAAAATTCTTGTGGAAATGACAACGTATGAGATTTTTCCCCACAAAAATTCTTTTTTTTTTAAACTGAAAACCTAATTAGTTATTTTTTTCAGGAAAAAATCAAACCTATGAGCTGTACTTTTTTTGAAAAATAACTATTTAGATATACCTGCATTGCAACAAATGCTGTCGGCTCAGATGATTTGGAAACGAGTCTGGATGTGGTTTCAATACCGGCAATTCTTGGTGATAAACACGAGAAGCTTGAAGTGATCGAAAATTTCCGTCAGGATTTGATTTGTGATGTAAGATATTTTCTCAAATATATCTGGTTATTTTAGGATATCCTAAAGTTTCTGTTACAGTTAAAAAATACGGATTCACCTGTGGATATTGAATGGCAGAAAGCTGGTCAGACAATTACACAACAAACTCTACGAGATGATAGTTATTTGCAGGTATGTGATTATATGTAGATAAAATTAAGGTTTTTTTTCCAGAAAATTTCAACAAGACTAAAATGTGTTTGTTTGTTCCGTTTATTCTCGAATAATTCCATGCAATTCATTCAATTGTGAAGTGCAAACTTGCTGCTGAGGGCTGAGGGAAAAAAAAAACCGGGACACTTGAGAGCAAACTTTTCCCCCCATCCGCATTATATAGCGCAATGCCTTTTAAGCGTGAAGCGGTGCTGAAGAACGAATCCGAAAGCATCGAACTGCAGATTGCTTCCCGAAAAAAAAAGAACTCTGCTAGATCCAGAAAGAAAGCTAGGATGTTGATTCGTTTCTGAATTTGTGTGCTTGAACAGAATAAGGATGAACTTGGGGACCATCTTTATCTCGAAAGGAATAATTTCGAATTTTCTCATTATTTTCGAGATTAATAAGGTAATATTATCCATTATTTTGTTGTTAGTAATATTTTTTAAAATAATGCATTGTTAAAAGATTGTCGAGACTGAGAGACTGGGAATTCAAACTCGACCAATTTTCTCGTATTCTTTAGCATTTTTTCAATTCTTAAAATAAGATATTTACTTTCTGAAAAATATTATTTGAATACTTTTGTGATATAGTTAAAAGTAGTGGCTGATTGAACGTTAAACTACAAGCCAAAACTCGGAAAATGTGAATTTTCTTTTAATCACCATAGATCATCATTTTTAAACAGACTCAGCTGTTGTTCTGGATTTCTGATTTGAAAATTTCAGCTTTCATCGGAATATGTTCTTTCATACGGGGATTTTTGTGTTTTTTTCATAAACGGAATTTTATTTTCAGACATTTCACATTTTTTCTCGTTTTGCAGATAAGTTGATAGCGTAATGAGAACCTTGGAAATCCTTTAATTTTTCCTTATTCAAGGAAAAATCGAGTCTTTTTACTCCTACTTTTATTTCCTTTGAAGAAGATTCATTTCCTAGGGAAGTGTAGCATGGACGAATAGGTATAGTAGGCAAGTACATCATGAATACTGAAATTTTCCCATGAACTTACTATCCATGAAAGATTTTCCGAATCAACAGTTTCCTAGAATAAATTCCTTATCAGATCTATGAGAATTTCTCTCCAATAACATTGTTATTGTGATATTCTTCTGAAATAGAATTTTTCTGCTACTTAGGCTACAATTGTGGATTGATCCAAGCGTTCAATCGGCAGAGCTATATTTCAGATCCCGTCATCTGGTCGACGATTGCACATTCTATCCGCCCGGACAACGGATACCGGAAGGTTTCAAATGATCCTTTTCGCACATAAATGCACAATATAACCTCCAAGCTGATTTCTGGAAGGATTCTTGATTAACATCATGTACATCAAAATATAGAATGCTATTCGTCTCATTGGATCCTATCAATGAAACAAAAATCCTTCCAAACGTCTCTAGAGGCCAAATGTCAGTTGTTTCGCTTCCTGTTTTTCCCTGGACGAAGTCTTTTATGAGAACATCAGGACACCAGTGTAATTAGTCTCTGGTGGCGCTGAAATCTGCAAAGCAGCTTTCCAGGAGGTTATGACGTGTGTTTGACATCCGAAAATATGTTAAATGCTAGTAATTATGTCAATCTTTGAGGTATACATGTATTGTTCGAAACGCTGCCGGTGAAGCACGAAAGACTTTCGATCTGAAAGTGCTTGGTGAGCGTTTACACCTCATAAATCATGTGAAAATGTCAGGATAATGGGAACAAGAGCCGGCGAAAACGTTTTCGTTTTAGTGCCACCATCCATCAATGAATTGAGCTCGTCGGAATCGCTGCAGAATGTCATTCCAGGATCTCGTTTAAGTCTTGACTGCATCGTTGACGGTGATCCATTTCCGGAGGTGCTTTTTATTGGAATTTTTTTTTTTCGGGCAAGGCTAGGCTATAGAAGATTTATATACCTTCAATTATTTTCATCAAAATACTGGAAAATAGTTACGGGGATAATCCGTAGGGGTATTTATTGAAATATTCCGGAACTCTATAAGCAGTAAGCAATTACGTTCATAATTATTTCATAGATGTCTTTTGTTGTTTATAACAATTAGTGAGAATTTGCCTTCATAGGATAGCTTCAAATAGCTTCATTTAATATGAACGAACAATTGTTGACATAAAAAAATATTTCATAATAACGTTTAAAAGAGAAACAATAGAAAAAAAACACCAAGAAAAAAAGAAGAAATTGTATGAGCTTTGTTATCACCGATAAAGGCTAGTATTTCACTGGAATAGGTGAGCTCATTTCGAGAAGAAGAAAAAGAAGAAGAAGAAGAAAAAAAATAACCATAGAAAAATCGTTTACAATGACCAGAGCGTTGGAGATCACTCGGAGATAAAATGACACATTTTATGAATGGATTTAAATCCATACGAATTACTGTAACGTTGCATAATTCTGAGCATTGCACATACACAAACATAGATACATAGATGGATGGATAAAGATATAGGATTGCCTAATAATATTACAATATATGAAAGCATTTTTTATTTTCAGATCAGTTGGACACGTGACGATGTTCCTATTGAAGATGATGAATTATATAAAATAATAAATCAGAAAGAAACAGTTGTTATCACGAATGTTGATGGGCAGAATGCTGGCAAGTATACTTGTCGTGCAAGTAATAAAGCAGGAAATGTTACCAGAGATTTTGTCGTACGACTAACAGGTATGTATATAAAAAATATTTTTCTAATCAAAATTTATATTAAAGCAGTAGATAGACAGATAAAATGAGAAGAAGAAATTTTTTTTTGAAATAAAGAGAAAGAAAAAAATTCTATTCAAAACCCATGTAAGGCAACTGAGAAGTGAGAAAGTCAGGAATGAAGGCATTGTTTACCTCAAATCCAGCATTTGATTTATTATACGCTCACATACATACACACACATAAACATATCTGGCAGAACACTCATATATTCACTAACATTCTTCACCTTAGGACCACCGGTGATTGATCAAGGTGCTGAACAATTGGATATGATTGTTGGTGATACGATGAGTATCACATGTCGTATAGTTTCCGGAACAGGAAATGTCACCGTTTCATGGATAATTGATGGGAAACCAGTATCGAACGGTGTGCTTAGTCCTACGGTCGAGGTGGATTTTAAGGAACTTTTTATTTTTCGTTTTTTCCAGCGGTTGGAATCGATTAGCTTTTTGGACTACTCTAAAAAAGGAACTAGATTATGTGTGTGTGTTCAGTTTATATAGAGGTGATGATCCAGAAAAAGTTCCCGAAATCCTTATAGGTTCTGGATCGTCGTGTTGAAGTGAGTAATGCACGTTTAAGTGATGCTGGGAAATATATCTGTGTAGCTCGTAATGAAGCTGGTGAAGCACGTAAAACATTTGATCTATCCGTATTAGGTGAGTTATTGTTGCTGAGGGAATTCAAGTGAGGAAGAAAACTGAGTGAAAATCGTTTCTTTTACTTCAGAAGTACCACGTTTCTTGGATATGACAAATGTGAATCCGTCAATTATTATCGGACGTCCATTAATACTTGACTGCTCCGTATCAGGCACACCAAAGCCGATAATCACATGGATGAAGGTGAGCGGGTATATAAATCAAATGCGGATCCATTATATATAGAAGATTTAAATTGTGGATTTATTTTTTTTCCATCTATTTCACCAAAATACTCGTAACAATAATGGAATAAGTAGAATTAAACCGGTATATTTTAATTTGCATGCAGCGCATACACCGTATTTATTACAGGTTTTACCACCGGCACATTCTAAACCTACCCTCCATATAGGTTTCTGGAATAAATCCATCACTTTATATTTACGATATGCATTTTGGCAACGTCGATTTGCTGGTTTCTGAAAAGAAAAGTATTACAAGTACTATTAAATTCAATATTATGACTACGTTCAAATTAGAATTCCTAGAAATTCGGATAAGCTACTTCTGGAAGAAGCTTTTCAGCTAGCTTCTTCTAGGAGTCGATTTGAGGAGATTCGCCTCTAAATTACACGTTTCGGATGAGATTGATGGGCTGACTGGGTTTTGGTTAAGCGGCGCCCCAATACCTAATCGTCAATCTAAATTCCAATTCCAACTTCATTTATCCAATGGTTCCCGTTAGATTTAGAAGAAAATTTTTTTTTCTGGCCTAAAATGTTCTATTATTTTTTGTGGTGCACCACAGAAGCGCCATTGAACGTTTAAGAAAAAGCATACTTTGAAACGGACGTGAAGGTAAAAATTCCAATTAAAATGTAATTTTTAAATTTTTATAAAGTTGAAAATATATAAGGCTAATTAGAGAAAAAAATCCATTACTGTTTCCCCTCTATTCCTGGCCAGATTATCATAAATCAAATTTCATCTCCAACAGCTTATAGTGCGTTTCCATGAGCAATAATTCCAAATGAAGTTAATGCGAAGAGATGCGTATCCAACGGAAACCGAGTCAAGAGCGATGAAGGATTTTTAAAAAAAAAAAAAGAAACAACGTCAGAAAATTTATCGTACTTACTAAATTGAAATCATAACAGCATAGTTGACATCGATCCTCGGATGCGAATCCTGTATCCTGATCGATTGCCGGACAATCACAAACCATAAGATGTGGTGCGAAACGTGCACATGGATTCTCACATGTGTTATCCACACAAATTTTCTCCATTCTAAATTTTAGGATTAAGCGGAAACGCACAAAATTCGTCAATATATTGAACTATTTGAATTGTAAGGTTCTTTCGCGAAAAGAATCGACAGCTTTCGAGTTAGATATCCATTTTTTTTTGTTTATTGCCTTTGCCTTTTTTTTTGCTTTTCAAGGCAATTTTTAACTGGTTCATATTCAAAAAACTAAATAATAAACGAAAGAATAATTAAATAATTCAATAAACTAAATAACTATTCATCAAACTTATTGCAATTCTGCAAAATGTTTTGAGCATTGCGGAATTTCTCACATCAACTTTCTGGATGTTTGTTTTAAATTTAACAATAATTCTCAGTGCTTTTCTTCCGGAGCGTTCGTTCCCGGCGAGGAATGTTTTGAAATGGTAGCCTTGTGTTTAGTTTTATTTTTCTCGTCAACTCAAATACAATCAGTGTAACGTTGTGAACATGTGAACATTAAGCGAAAGGAGAAAATCTGGGGAAAAAAAATAGAAATTTCTTTGTCCCATATCTAGTCCACACGCTCTTTTCTCATCCAAAAATCGAACACTATGGATCTTATACGGCTAATTATAGCAATGGTGTCGCATAAATCGCATTGGCGACGATGTTCTCGCACAATCCAACAAAACCCGCAGGAAAACCTCATTTCCTCCAATCTGCACATGTTTTGCTGGGATGCATTTTTGCTGAACCGTCGCTAATAGCGCTAACTGATGAGAATCCCCCCCGTTCAATCGAATATCAATCCCGGCGGAAACATTTTTAGTGGTTTATGTAGTGGATTTAAAAAAAAAAATGTTTTGAATCTTTCTATGGTGACCTTTTGGTACTGCTTACACGCTTTTTCCGCACATTTTACCCCTTCAAGGTATCTAGAAAGTATTCGTATTTCGGTTCTCGTCAAAATTGCTTGATTTTGAGGGCGATAAAACAATTATGTGGCTACGTTGTATACACAATGCCTCTAATTCCGGCATATTGTCCTTTTTCTGAGCGAAGGTGCTGGGCGCCGTCGTCATCGTCAATAGAGAGAAAAGAGCCGTAAAGAGCTGTGTGTAGTGGAGTTACACGACTGGAGATTTACTCAAAAGCTGGACTCCTGGATATGAGTAAAGCATCGAGAAACATTATGCAAAGTCCTGATAATCCACCCGAATCCAGAACACTTTGTAACACACCAAACACCCCGTTGAAGAATTTTGTAGTTCTGGATTCTCGATGAAAAAAAAGATCATGGATACATGTGCAAATGACACTTACTTGCGATCACAAAATGATCCAGGTTGCCGTGTATGACATACAGAATTCGAACAACGTCCAGTAATACAAAGTCTTGCCGAATCCGTATCATCGCATGGTAATCCTTCCAATTCTGCACCATGCATACGACATCGTGAACATGCTTCACGTTCCCATCGTTCACCGTTTGGCCTGAATAAAATCGGTGAGAATATTCCGGAATAATCCGTAAACGACGGGAAACAATTTTAGTTGTGGAATGAGACGTTACATATGGCAATCACCGTTGTATTCCGTAAAATTTTGAAATTTTCTGACGGATACAACGTATTGTACGCATGAACACATTTGTTAAAATGTGTAATTTCATTAGAAATTTATTACAAATTACTTTCACGCTTCTACGCGCATTTCTACTAGTATATCTGTGTATTGAAGCATCGTAGTATGATGAGGGTGTATGAGGCGTTTTGCACCTCCTGTCCTAACACCTCCTCATCACTCACTCGCACTCACCTTACACGTCCTCCTCTCCACGCACTATATAGCTCAGAACTAATGAGTTGACGAGCGTATATGTCACTGAATTTCTGATTGCCTTCTTCGATTCTACCTCAACCTCACTACGGCATGATTTGAAAGAAATTCCATGGTGATAAATGAGGTTAAGGGATTAAACATTACCTACATACACCTGGTTGAAATTGTGAAATAAAATTCGTACACATTCTATCATATCACGTACATATACGAAAGTTCACAAATATATATCTCTCTCTCAATGCTGCACATATGACTTCATTTCCCACAGATGTGCGCATTTCACCTTTCACTGCTATCGAGAATTGGTTAGTAATTCAATACGTGAGCGGCTTCGTTCATCTCTCACATCGCTCTACGAAACCAAATTAATAATATTATTAAGAGTAGAGAGAGAGAGAGAGAGTGATAAAGGAAGAGGTAGAGAGGGAATGAGGGAAATTTCATTCACGCTACCTTCCCGCCTCAACTCAAACTCTTAATACTTTTCAAAACGCTAACACGAACGCGAAAAGCTATTATGCGTGAATGGTAAAATGGAATCAAAATGTGCTGGAGCGGAAATCCACGAAATGTAATACACATCAAAACTTCCACGATGAGCTTGAATATCGTTTTAATTCAATTTTTCGAAATATTACCGTAAAATATTATGATGATGTGCGGGAAGACATTGATGATCCGCATTTCCACAACATAAATAACAATAGTTGTCCTCTTCTGCATCGCATTGACATTCCCTCATACCTCGTAGAGAACAAGCCGATATGCATCTAAATGAGAGAAAGACGAGATTTTCCGAGATTTTCCATTAGTCCCATTGAGTAATGGTGAATATTCTCGCTCGTTTTTTTTTTTCTTCTTCTTCTTTGAATTTCTAATGTGCTACAGTAATCATGAAGTGAATGGTGCAAATGGAGTATCTTGAGAGGAAATTGTCATCTATTTTTTTTTCGTCCAGAGTTAACGACCTCGTTGAAATTTGAACGAAGCTATTAGCTTCCGCATTTCCCACTGACACCCACTCACGTCAATATGGTCATTGTTGTTTGTTTGTGTTTGGATTGGTGGGAAAATTACGGCTAAAGAAATGTAAGACCTGTTCGGATTACCATTTACGTTGTGTGCGTTTCCGGTGGGTATGTTGGCCTGGCCGCATCCCTCAATGCTTTATCCTCGTGTTTGGCGGCGAGTTTCAGTTTCGTGGATAGATCGATACGCAACATAATGGGGGGTCACTGGAGTGGCTTACACCACCCCGGAAATCCCCGGCTCTCCTTCTCGACTCCTCGAGAGAACTTCTTCGGCGGAAGTGAAGCGCTGAAGTTCATGCTAAGTCGCTCGATGCTACTTACTTAGCAGTACGCGGCGGGGTGAGATCTGAGTTGTAATTGAATGCAGCGAAAATGCTCGCATATTTTAGCGCATGCAAATTGTTGTGTAGTCTTCGGAACGAATCCGTAAATCGCCAACACACAGAGACAGACACCCGTTCACACATGAAGACAGGCAATTAGAGGGCTTTTAGGCATTAGGTGAGACAATGCCCGAATGCATTTGTCGGGGAGGTTTGTGGAAGAATGTGTGCGCCGTCTATAGCATGAATGCTAAAAGAGCACTTACATAAAAGAGAGAGCATCAAGCCTTATAAGTAGGGGGCGAAGATTTTGTGCCAGCCAGTTTTCGTGAATCCCTAAGGACTTGAAAATCTCGTCCAACTATCGCAAACGAGGATGGATGGACGAAATGATCGTTAAATAATGCACATAGTTGGTCCGCTAGCAGCGGGTTCTTCTGTGGGGACCCGACAGAACTGCGGGAAATGTTTATGTGAATATTTAAAATGACTTGAAAGTTAAGAGTTGTTGAATTATTGTTAGCGATTCGACATAATCGAAGGAAAAATATGTGAACAAAATCCGAGTGTTGGACACCATCAATTATCTTCCACGAAAGCGGCTTTTCCCAAAGGAATTGGGCCAGTTTGGCCCATTATCGTAGATTTAGTACAAACCTCCCCCCCCCCGACATGGCAATGCACTGAAGCATAAAATTGGCATATTAGCGTTTTGCCATGAATCATGAGTTGTGTGATGGCGTTGACAACTTGTGGTGCATTACGGACGTATCCACACGACAAGTGTATACGACACGAAAATCCACAATATTCTGTGAGTCGGGGGCAGGAGAAATTAAGGATCAAAATCCTAAGAAGAAAGCTTAATTTGAAGAGGGATTTGTTGGTGCAAGAGCACATGTCATGACGAGGCCACAAGGGGAAACTTCAACTTATGTTTATATACAACATTGCGCGCCGAAGAGTCGCTTTTCCACACTCGACTCGATCAGCTGTTTCTCCGGATAAGACTGCCTGGCCTGGCTAACTCTTCTCAATTCTCGTTTTACCCCATCGTCGGCCGGCCATGTACATCGAAATAGATTTGTAAGCAGAAGCGAGCAGATTAAAAAAAAAAGTGGCACAAGCCAAAACAATAACGAAGGTAATTGCTGGTTGTTGTCGACGCACATTTCTCGTGTGCTTCCAACATTCATCTCGATGACAAGCTTTGTCATTGCTAATAAAAAAAATGCTAATATAATTACAACTAATCGTAAACTTAGTTCAACTTTTGAATGTGTGTTCGTTTGAAATTCGCGCCTATTCCACGTATCACTGACAAAAATACACATAGATATTAACTGAAATTTCCTGTAGAAGGTGTAAAACACGTGTTCTATGATTTTTTTTTTGCGAAAGGGATAGAAAAAAATCCTTGAACTATTCGGTCAAGTTACGAATGTCGGTGGGCAGCGGATATCATTTTGTTTTTGTCACCAGCAACTCGAGACGAGTAAGTGTCACGCAATACTATGCATGAAATACCTTTTTCCTCATAGAAGTAAACAATATTTCCTCGTAATGGAACAACAATTCGTATACAAAAATGAAGTGCAGTTATTGAAAAATTTTAATGACGTTGAATGATGTTGAATTTTAGCATGATGTGTTTTGTTTCTATAGAATTCGAAACAAGCTGCAGCTTATAAAAGAGGATATGCAAACATGCTTTCGATAAAGAGAGGCTGAAAAAAAAACCTCAATTTGAGCCCTAGGAAAAGAGGAGAAGCTGAATGAAGTAACAGAACTAAGAAATAGAACTGCAAAATCGACTGCAATACCCGGATATTTGCCGGATTTCCTTCCCGATGTTTAAGACGGCGGATTTGATTTAATAATCTATGCAGTAGAGCATGATAATAGAGAAGTATTTTATGATTGGATAGATTGGGAATTGGGAATGAAAGGAAAAGAAAGAAGAAAAAGAAAAAAAAGGGAAAAAAAGAAAAGTGGTACTCACGTTCCATTTTTGCATACGCTAGCATTATTCTCCGAACATATCGTACCCTCTTTTGTACATGTTTCACTTGTAGTACCAGCAATAAGTATCATATAAATATAGGTAAAAATGTAACGTGATGAATTTGATCCTAATTTATAATGTAGAAATCGTATCATTATTGTTATTGATTCCACAATATACCAGGATATTGATGTGAATAGTTGTGAATATATTCGAAAGTATGAGGTATGTGCAGACAGTTTGCGCGGTTTCATAGTCACGGGCAGAATTACTGCGGTGGGGGCATTTGCGATCCCGCCCTCCTGCTTTTCCCCGCCCCATCCCGGATATATGCAACAAATGCACACAAGCGTGTTCAAAAGCATATAGCAACGTTCGTCGATCATCATCTACCTCAACGATTGTCGTCGTCGTCGTCGTCGTCGTCGTTGTCGTCGCATCGTCCTCGTCCTCCTCCTCCTACTCCTCCTACTCCTCCTCCTCCTCCTCATCCACGTCGTCATCGTCGTCGTCGCCGTCGTCGTCCTCATCGTCGTCGTAAATGCATGCTCTTTGAAGGGAAAACGATTAAGAATATGTTTATCCGGAAGTTTGTATGGATTCCTGATCATATATTGACCGGAAACAACGAAACAATCGCTTTCCGTCTGGACGCTGATGCCGGAGATGAAGGGAGAAAAACGAGAAACAACAGAAAAAAAATCCACATATTTGATTTCTTGAGCAATTTTGAAAAAATAATATCAAAATCGTACCTAATATTTTTTCAATCCCAAAAAAGCTGATTTAAGCCTTATGATTTGTTCGCAGACAAAAATTTTTCGAATGAACTTTGAACTCATTTATGGATTCGTCGACGGCGGCAATCCTTTTAATTTTTGGAACAGACACCTTAGAACTCTTTCGATGCCGTTTTTGAAGGAAAAAAATCTTTGCAGTTTTTTTCTGTTCCTCAGTTCGTGAAGAGGTTTGTGCAGAGTCAAATGATGCCACTGCAATTACCATTACTTTTTCTCGAACTTCACTATGCTTAGTGGATTTTGGTGTCTGGAATTTTTTTTTTTGTGCTGAAGTTGAAGCATTGAATGATCCTAAAATGATAAACTCTCATATTGTGGTTTTTGATCCCTCTTGGAGATAATCTTGTTTTCTTTTTGCTGGATTCTAGGGCTTCAAAAATTTTTGGATTTTTTCTATAATTCGAAATTAGGCAAAATTATCATAAAATGTAAATATATATAAACTTATTTCAATTGATTAGGACAGTAAATAAAAACCAAAGAAGATATGAGGAAAAAAAAACACAATAGTTTTTATCTCAACGGAAGTTATCCGTTGTTATTTTACTTCTCCTTGTTTCACTCCTCCTATTGTTAAATCCTTAGAATTGTGTGATTAGCCTAAGCGACTGGCATCCTGCTTTGATAAATTAATCCTCTATGTAAGCATCAAAATCCATTAAGAGTGTCATATAGTTGGGGGTGAAAAAACAACTGTCAAGTTATTAGATGAAACGATAACGATGGCGGTAATTTCAAATTTCTCCGGGGGGATGTAAGATGAGCTGAACTCGTTTTTTTTTTCTTTGTTGGTAAATACACATCAAACATTCTACCAGTTAGCGATAAGCACATGTGGACGTTGTGTTTTTCCGATCGAGGGCGACATATGTTTTCCAATACGCCTATAAATAAATGATGTGTCTTGTTTGTTCAAATAGAAACGCCCCAACAAATATTACATCCAGAAATACGTTTGAATGTTTTCAAACATACACATACAAAATGACCAACACGTATTTATTTCGATGTGGCCGTCATTTCCCTTCGTTCACAAATTCCGGACAAGCTGCTCAGCTGTTGCAGCATCGATCGTCTTCCGTTGTTCGTTCTCTTACGGCCGTTTTCTCTCTATGTGTGTGTGTGGCAACGAAGAAAACGACGCTAGGATTCGATCCGTGTCACACGATGAAAGTGATCGCATCCTATATGGGCCTCGGCCGAGTTTATGCTGTTATAAAAGGGCCGAACGTGTACACGGATAGCTTACATGCATATTCTAATTAGAGAATCCATCCAGAGAATCCAATGCACATCACACAAAATGTGGTTAGTGTTCGCATCAATAATGTTAATTTTATTTGTATACCGATTTTAGAGTGTGATACCCACGTTCTCCTCCTCCTCCACATCATCGTCAACACCTCATTTCTGAGGAAGTGCAACGAGTACTTCATCTTAAAGAGGTCGTTGTTACGGGAAAATCTACTTACATTAATATCCGAACTCATACAAATACGGTATTCGGATCATTCGCTCCTAATACCGGATAGTACTCGTGTTCAACTTATAAAGCAATCATAGTATTTGATGAGAAACATCCGGTTATTAGATTACGTGATATTTCTGGATGTGCGTATAGCGTTTAAAAGCCCAAGGAAAAGAAACCGTGAAGTGCAACTTTAAAGCGAAAACGTTTCAGGATTTGAAAATCAGGAAGTCAAGGGCTGTTTTAAGTAAAAAGAAAAAGTTAAAGACCTTACATAATAGATTTTTCTACTGTTTAAATGCGTATGTTTCAAGTGACGCATTCCAAACAACAGACGATGTGTGTTCACTGGGATATAATCCTAAAAATTGATCTTAATATTATTTTTTTTAATCTCATGCTAATACCTTAATTTATTACATCAACATACATGGGATTATTAGCATGCACATTTCAATTTTATCAACTTTTTTAAAATTTTTTCACTATTATTTTATTCTTTTTTACTAGTACACTTCAATTATAATTATACTACAATTATATAGCATTAACAATACTTTCTTGTTTTTATTTTTTCAGTGGTGTCAGAAATTTCAACAGCCAAAAAGTGAGGAAATAATGAAATTGTTAAAAAAAAATTCATTTTTTTCAGCGGGAAAGTTTAGATTTATTCCAAATTCACGCCATTTTCCGAACACCGAAGCTACACTGTTAATTTTTCATAGCATTTTTTTCGAACCAGTTTTTTTTTTGGAGGTTTTTCTGCTGACACGCTATGAAATTCCATGAAAAGACCTCTTTTTCGTAGAAAAAAAGGCATTTTCGATCCGTAGGATGACATCAGGATAGATCATTCCTCAAAAAAATTGTGGACTGCTGCTGTGGAAAGTTGTTCTTATTCTAGAAAATTCACGAAATTGGAGTTTTCTTGTAATAATTTAATTTAATTTAATTGTAATAATTTAGGTAATTTATCTCCAATTTCCATGTATAGTTCAACAAGAATTTTTAATACATATTGGGTTTTTGTTAAGCTCAACGGTGTTTGTTACCTTGTCTTTAAATAATTATAATTAACAATTCTGAGTTCTTGCGATAAAAATTCGTTTTATTTATACTCTTCCTCTCATTGGTACAAGTTTCTTCAAATGTTTTCACGCTTTATTTTAATTTTATTTTTTAAATTCATTTCTCAAATCATGGAAATATGTGTTGAACTAGAAATACGATGTTTGTGAATGTTTGAATAAGTCTCAACATCCTGTAATTATCCATGAAGTACAAACTAACTGCATTGCATTTCTGGACTGCTTCCGAAATGTTTTCATAGCACAAAGGGAAAAAAGGGGAAAGTTTGGAACAAACGACATTGGCATTGACTCGCATTGTCCAGAAAAAAAAAGTTTGACGTTAGTTCTGAAACATAAACAAAGTTATTTGAGCTGTAATTCGGTGAGAAGAAATTGTTTTTACTTTTTGAACTTTACATATAACAGTCATTCCTGAGAATTGAGGATATGTATATGTTGTGTAAGGATCGACCTTAACGCTTACCTCTTTTATTTCTGTTCTGTCGTGACGCACATTCACGGACACGTCCGTTCGACGGACGTGCATCCTATTCACTTTTCGTGCACTTTTAGTTTGAAAGTTGTAGATTATCTCATGCACGAGAAGGTTTCGCACTCGACTCTCGAAAAATATGAATAATTTAAAATTGTGCAAGTGAGCAAGACAAGAGGGCATGCGTTCTAATTTTCTAGAATACTTCTCTATTCTTTTTTTTCTCTGGATGAAGTTAGCTTATTCCGTGACCAATTTAATTATTCAAATAATGTGTATGATGTGCAAGAAGAGCACTGTAATTATCGGATAGCGAGGATATTTTGGATGTGGGAGAATAGGAGCGAATACCTCGTATCTAGGCCTTACTTACTCACTCATTCACTCACTTTGCTTTCCTTCTTCCTTCAATTATCATAATTTTCGGCGGTAGAAGCAAATGGAAAACAAGTGGTAATAAAATTGATTAATACGAGCTAGGAGACTAACAAATAAAGCAAGATAGACTGCTGTTTGTGCTAGCTTACACAAAAAAAATCTCTACGATTTACATAATGTGAGCCAACTCGATAGTGAACCTCGTAATTCTGGAATATTCATCCAATTTTCTGCACACGTTGGAAAGTAAAAACAGTGCAGCATGTGTTTTAAAGCGCTCTATTTGGTTAGAAAAAATGTGGTCAGAAACAGATGTTGATCTGTTTACGGCCGAAGATGAGATCCAGAAAAAAAAACTCGAATAAATTTTGTCATAAGATGGATTTTAAATGAGTCGCCGAGGGTATTTGTGGAGAAAAGCAAAGCGTTGGGAACAAATGATTAAGGGAACTGTCTAAATTAGAAAAATAAAGAATTAAAGTAAGAACCTTTTGTCTCTGCTAATTCATTATCGATTCGAGCTATTTTTGTCCTCTAATTCGTTAATAACAAAAAAAAATCTCATGTTTTATTTTGTATTATTTTTTCGGATCCATACATGCTTGTACCCGAAAATCAACATTCACCACGAATCCGTAGGTTTCCAGTTTTTTTTCCCTCAAATAATTATAGCCACAGATTTCTGGATGTCTAAGTTTTTTCCGTTGATTCCTCAATAGTTTGCTTTGCTAGATATCCTCAATTTTTCTTTAAGGTAAACAATTGCTCTCCTATGACGAAGTGCCTGGATAGTTACCGCACCACAGTATCCAACTTTACGTAAGAATAAGCAAGCGGCTGTTCTCTTGTGCCTCTTTTACGACACTTTTCTATGAGGCTGTAACTTTAGCGGAGTGGAAAATGATTTTTTCTTTCTCGGATCACTAGTTTCATAGCTATTCGGAACATTTTGAACGAAAACTGCACGTTTATTTCCTCAAAATACTGGATTTCAACCGGCATTCTCGTGTGTAACTCAATGTATACGATTGCACAAGTACAAACAATTTTTTTTTCCCATGACCTTCTTTTCCACTTGTACCTTAATGAACCTTATTGAGGAAGAGATGAGGAAAAACCAAGTTTAATTTTCTTTTCCAGAATGGCTATAAACTCAATGATACCGGTGTTTACATCAATGACAAGCAACAGCTTCACATCCAGGAAGCAAAGGTTCTCGATTTCATAACGTTCACATTAATTGCTAGCTATAAATCCAGAAATTTTAGGCGGAGGATGCTGGCCGTTATTCTTGCATCGCTGAGAATAAACCTGGACGAGCTGAAAAGGATTTAGTAGTGTCAATCCTTAGTAAGAAATTTTTTGACATTATTTTGTATTAAATACAATAGAAAACTAAATAATTATTATTTATTATTAGAACCTCCACTAATGGAAACACGTTTTGCACCGAAAGAAGTTCAACAAAGCCATCAATTGACGTTACAATGTCCGATAGATGTAGGTGTTTCGGGATTTGTTTGTTGTATGTCATCAATCGATATTCCTAAGGATAACATTTCAGGATCCTACAGTCGAATTCTTTTGGACTAAAAATGGTATTCCAATTACAACATCTGAAAAGATCCAGGTGGATTTATCTTATACTTTTTTTGAAGAAATAATAATTAGAAAAATAAAAGAAAATATCCACGTTTTTAGATTTCTGTTCGTCGTGATAAACTGTATCTTATGGATGCTGAACCATCGGATAGTGCTCAATATGCATGTATTGCACGAAATGAAGCCGGAGAAGATCAATCCGTGTTCGATACGATTGTTAATGGTAAAGGGAATTCAGGGGAAAAAAACAAGAAATGATCTAACTGTCCAGAATTAATATTATCCAGCTATTTTTTTTTCGTGTTTAGTGGCACCAAAAATTCTTGGCCCATCATTTCGATCAGTGGATGTGATCCTTAATCAAACGGTTGAATTAATATGTGATGTTGATGGAACACCTGCACCAACAATCACCTGGTTAATGGATGGAAAAGCTTTACTTCAAACTGAAAATGTTCAGGTAAAAGTACATTGTAATGTCGTATGTACGGAATTGAAAGTTGCTACTCGTGAGAATAATTCACTTAGATTTCAAGAAACTTCTTTGATGAAATTTTTTCTTTTCGCCTGGAAAAATTAGATTTGTGGGAAAACAAATCGTATAATGAATGTTAGATTGAGAGGTTTTTTTTTGTTCTTCTGTTTAGTTCCTGGAAAATGGACGTATACTTGTACTTAATCATGTACAAAGTGAAGAAGAAGGACGTTACACGTGTAAAGCAGAGAATAAAGCTGGTAAAGCTGAAGCGGATACATATGTACAAGTTACTGGTAAGTTAATCGATAGTTTGCTATAAAATCAATCTGTTGTATAGGTTTTCTGGATCGCTTCCGGTAGCGAAACGGGCTTCGTCAAATCTTATGTTTGGTTAACGAGGTTTAGTTTAGAAAAAAGGACCTTTTTCGAAAAATTTCAGGGGAAAATTTTTGTGGATTTTGTGGATATATGTAAGCTTTGAGCAGATGATGATCATCTGTTATTCGTTATGTAACGCAATACTCGTAGAGAACATCGAACATTTGAACTTGTTTGCAAGTTATGTGCACGACAGCCAAAGATTTGTGCTTGTTATTGGGACATGTCCCATCTCAGTGCAAGTGCAATTCGAACAAACACAGCATCATCTTTGTGCTGATCCTAGCAAAGAAAAAAAATGTCACGAAATACTACTGTATTAGGGTGCATAATGGGGAATTTCTTGACAAATATCTATTTGCTGTGTAGGAATGATCCTTAAATCTAAAGATCCAGAAAATCAAGAAATCTTTAAATCAATTTAAATCAGATAACAAACTAAAGATAAGAGATTAATTAGATGTGGATTTTCCCCTGAAACTAGACTACCCTGATATGGATTTTGCAGTTACAGTCAGGATTTCGACTTTTTTTTTTTTCGCTGCAATGATTTTACATATATTTTCGAAATTTTTCAAAATGCAGAGATTGTTGACTTTTTTTTAAAGAACACTTGAAGCTATACGAACTAGGTGTGGATTTTCCGGTTAGATCCAGAACTTCAACTCTTTTTTTTTCTTCTACTGATGATTTTGTTTGTACTTTCAACATTTCTCAAAAAGCACAGAATTTTGACTTTCTCAATAAAAGACTTATTTAATTTAGTTTAATTATTTAGATTTCAATGTTTTTTATCTGCTTTTCACCTAAACCTAAAACAATTAGGCCCACAGTATTTTTTTCAGTGTAGCACTGTTTACAATAAACTTGCTGGAATCCACATTTCATATTATTTCCATTAAAAATATGGAAGTGTGGTTCTGCTCCCGTTGTCGTTCACTCTATTTTCTTTCATCTAATATTGCTCTAAAAGTGTCAGCTAGGAATTCTTCTGGATCCTCTCTAACTTTTGACGTGGTAATTCTTCTGGAATGAGGATTTCAAACTCATTTCATCAAATTTTACTTCGATGAACGTTGAACGCTGATTGAACGAACCAACACATATTATTGCTTGGATATTAAACATCATACGTTTCGTGGCAAAAAAAAAACTCCCTCCATTTCCTCCTCAATCTCCAGTTTAATGGATCGAGCTTCGAGGTTTAAAATATGAGAACATCTATCAAATTTTCTTCTAAAAAATATCATACCACCATTTCACATAAAATCCACCATATGGAGTGGAAAATTTATAGTGATTGAATAGAATAGAATACTTTTTTCCTATACTTTTCATCATAATTCTTTATTTTGGAGGTACTACTGCCACTCATCCTAAATCAAACCTTCGCCTTCAATTTTTTAAAGGACGGGGAGACGCTTTGAAATAGGATATTAAGGATTGATGTATTGATTCCGGAACGGAGTGTAAATTTAGCGCATAGGGATCCTTATCTCATGTGATGCATAGACGAATCCATAGATATAGAAGTGTTTTATGGATTCATACATGATATTTTTCCAAAAAATTTTATTAAAGAGACATTATAATGTATATTATAAGCGTTTCATCATTAAAATTTAATAGAGAGTAGGATCCGTTCCATATGTTTCAAGAAACTTTAAATACCTCTAAATATTTTAGCGCCACCACGTGTATTCATGCAATCCGAGGAAATGAAAGTTGTAGCGGGAAGAGGGGCAACGATACGTTGTGAAGTTTGTTTCGAGATTTTTTAGGACATTTTTTTACTTTTTTTTAAAGTCAAATTTACATGATATTCGCACTTTTTCACTTTTAAATTTAGGTTTTCGGTAATCCTCCACCAAAAGTTGATTGGTTAAAAAATGGACAACTATTCCAATCGGAACTTTTACAAAGTTCAACAAATCTCCGATATTTACATCTAAGAGAAGCAAGTGTTGAGGATGCTGGAAGGTGATTAGAGAAATACACTGATCTGTAATTGAAATTTATTAGATTCGTGGATTTATTATCCATTTATCTGTATATATTGTAGATACACATGTATTGCTATGAATCGTGCTGGTGAACAGAGAGCAAGCACCCAACTTCACGTATTAGGCTAGTTAAAATTACATATTCGCAAATTTTCTATTTAAATACTAGCTGATCGCTTTCGTTTTCGATCGATATCTATGTAAACCACATTTTCAGTGATTCCCGTCATTGAAGATGGTGAAAGAGTGATCCAAGTGAAGGAAAATAACACACTAAGCATTGATTGTGCTGCTGGAGGTATTCCTCCACCACAAATTACATGGAAGAAGGATGGTCAACCTCTTGATGGTAGAACCCTTAATTTTTCTGGCACTCTTGGCGTTTATCCTTAATGCGTTTATATTTTAAAATTTATTTCAGATGTCCAAGGAAATCGATTAATCGTTCCACACGCGGTCCCATCGGATGCAGGACGTTACACGTGCACAGCACGAAATGAAGCTGGTCACGTATCCGCTGATTTTGCCGTGGACGTTTTCAGTAGGCCGAGATTCAAGGATATAAAAGCGGAAGTTCAGGTGAAAAAGAGAACGACTTTATAAGATTTGCGATCTTATTTTGCTCTAAAATTACGCTTTGAGACACGAACTTTTTCCTTTATTCCCGTCAAATTAAATAAAATTTACACGGAATGTTGCACGGTCACCTGTAGTGGTGCAAAAGTTGAAAAAAACTGGAAACTGGCTTCAGAAATCATGAAATTAAGGCTCCCTATAGGACTTTTATTGGCTTTTTCTGGCTTATCTAGATTTACGTCTACCCAACTAACCAGTAGCAGAAGAGCTTCAAAAAAAAAAAAACACGGATTGATTCCAAGAAAACATCCTTTGGAGATTGTTTTAAAATTGTGATTTTTCTCCTCGTTCTTTCGTCCCGTTCAGTCGATGAAGCATTGAAAAACAAAAATATTTTCTATTCATAATCATGGATGAAATTTTCAGGTAATTGATGGGGATCGAGCTCGACTTGAGTGTAAAGTTGAAGGACATCCAGCACCAACTGTCAGGTAAAACTTTCTCGGATACTTTTTGGAAAGAAATACAATCATCGAAGTCTTGTTGACCTAACATTACTTTAATGTTTCTTCATAATTTATCCTTTCTTTAATCATTTCATCCTAGAATTCTTCTTCGCTTTCATACTACTATTTATATGAAATTTATTTTTCTCATTAACCCTTATTTTTACAAGTAATATTATTACTACCAATTAAAATACTAATTGTTAAGATGGCTACGTGGAGGTCGTCCAATCGAAGACATGTCAAACTTCATACTGTCACCTCGTGGAGAGACCCTTATGATCCTGAAAGCGAGACGTGCGGATGCTGGATCGTATTCATGCGTGGCAAAAAATGCGGCTGGCGAATCAGAAGCCAGTTTCACCGTTAGTAGTAATTAAATAAAGCAATTATTAGTTAAATACACTTCTCCGGATCTTTTGACGTCTATTCTCCTAGGTTTCTGTACTCACTCCACCACATATAGAGGAATCCGTGGATCAAAATCCTCATATTGTACAAGGTAAAACGCTCACTCTCTACTGTCCAGTGTTGGGAAATCCTGATCCTAAGGTGATTTTTGTGGATGAACCTAGGTTTTCATTGAGAAATTTCCGGATCTTTTCGCAATTATTTTTTTCTTAGGTGGAATGGCGTAAGGACAACGTTCCTTTGGTGGATGATCCACGGTTTACTGTTATCGATGAGAAACACCTACAGATTCAACAAGCAAAGGTATGATTTACTTCGGGTTACTTGATAGTTATTTTAAAAAGTAATTATTACCATTTTCTTATTGACAGAAAGAGGACGAAGGTCGCTATACTTGCCATGCGTTTAACCAAGCCGGCACGTTGGATACGGATTACAAATCCGAAGTTATTGGTAAGTATGAATAAAGCTAAAAATAAAAAATAAAAAAAATTATTCTTGAAAAAAAACTTTACAAAAGTTATTGTTGACGTTACCCAGTAGTGATGTGGTCCAGGTCTTTCCTGATCTTCTATTCCATTATTTCCGCAACGAGCGAAATCTAACAAGAAAAAGAATACATTTAAAGTTTGAAAAATTCGTAATTTTTTATTCGTAATCTCCATTGGTCCTAATTACGGAAAAAGGTGTGGATTTCATTCCGGGTACAACTAAAAAGCAACTTTGTGTTTCTTTTCTTAATTACTCGGGTATTTTTCCATGTATTTCATGAGATTTTCTGAATAAATGGAAATAAAGTCGTTTTCGGATGTCTTCAATGCTAGAATTTTGTGCATTGATTTCAAGGATTTTTTTTACATCTTAATAATATTAAGAAATAAATTACTTCAATATCTTTGCTACTATTGTCTCATAATTTCAGCACCTCCTAAATTTCATCGCACCGGAGAATCTGTGTATGAAGTTGTGGAACACGATGCTGTCACTCTGGATTGTGCCGTTGCTACCGAACCAAAACCTGAAGTTATATGGTATAGAGGCGAACAACCACTTTATCTGGCTGGAAATATGGCACTTTCTCCGGATGCAATGGTTAGTGAATCAAATAATAGTATTGTGAGAAGAAATAGAAGAAATATAATACAAAAAAAAATCAGATATTACCTCTTCGCTTCCCTTCTAAAAATACCATTCATCTAATTTTTATCATTTATCTTTTTTTTTTTACTTTTAGTGCTAGAAAAAAAATTCATATTTTATTTTTGGATTCGAACTTTCGTTTTCAGAATTTTCACAACTTTTGTTGACACAATTTTTCAGCAAACATCATTTCTCGTAACTTCCCTGTAGTGTATGCTCTCCTATAAAAATTATTTTTATTGTAAAACATTAAATAGTTTTTTTATTGATCGAATGTAATTGAAGAATTTATTCAAAACATAAGTATCTTTTTTCAGCAACTTACCATTCGATCCGTATCACTTTCGGATGGAGGAAAATACACTTGTAAGGCGAGTAATGAAGCCGGTTCTTCAGATATCGACCTCATCTTGAAGGTATTCGTGAGGAATTCGTTCTACAGCTTACTGCATGATCTTGTTGTTAATAATTTTAGGTACTTGTTCCTCCAAAAATCGACAAATCCAACATTATCGGTAATCCTTTGGCGATAGTGGAGAGAAATATCTACTTGGAATGTCCTGTATCAGGTGAGCGCTGTGACTCGGAAAGCAAGGACAGTCTTTTTTTGTAACCGTAAATTACTATCGGAAAAAATTTTATTTTATTTTGCAACTGAAATAAAAAGGTGCTTTTGAAGAAGGTAAATGATACAAAATCCGTGACAACCGGAAATATTTGGGATTCAAAAAGATCAGCATGGATGCTCTGAATCTTCTGATTTGCTATTTTACTGCGCATTTTGTTCTTAATTGGCCTTATATTACGCAAATATATCTATACTATAATAAAATAATAAAATATTTATTTTTTAGATCGATTGACGAAGAATAGGTGGTGTAAGGTTTCAGTGTTCTGGAACTCTTAAAAAATTATCGATTCTTTTCTGAGTGTGTTCAAAAAGTATCGAGAAACTTCTGTCGTCGCAAGTACTCTTGTAAAAACTCAAAAAAGTGACTTATGGATTGTGCGATATCCATGAGAGTTTCTGGTTGGAGCAGTAGCTGCTATGGTAGGAAAAATTTGGCTGAACTTCTAATATACTATATTAAATATTCTAATATAGGAAAAGTTCTCCGGACTGTTTACATCTACAGTATGCTCGGTTCGAATAATTACTAAATGTAATTTTCTTCCGAATACATAGCCCTTTAAAGGCTCGCATACCGTATTGAGTCATTCTTTGAAAAAAAAAGAGGTTTTCTCTATGAATGAGCATTTCAGGAATTCCACAACCAACTGTTTCATGGATAAAAGATGGTAATCCAGTGGATGTGAACGACAGTAGAATTGTTTTCGCTCAGGTTCATTTCTCAATATAGAATATATTTACTGCTTACTATTTTTTTCTCGAGTTACCGTATTTGATTGTATTTATTTTCTATGCGAAATAATCTAATTCTCTGTTAATCTGTTTTTTTGTTCCAGAATAATCAAACATTCGGAATAGAAGGTGTACGAGCGTCAGATCAAGCAAGATATACATGTATTGCTTCGAATAAAGGGGGATCCGTTGAGCAAGATTTTAATTTGGAAGTATTAAGTAAGTTTTCTTGTACTTTATTAAAGTTAGATAAGTTATATGCTACAAATTTTTAAAGCACCACCTGCTCTCGAATCCACTGAGACTCAATCGCATACGAAACGTGAGGGTGATACCTTGACGATCACATGTCCGATAAGATCCGCTGTTGATGCCACGTCAGGAGTTTCGGATGTTAGCTGGATTAAGGATGGACGTCCGATTGAAAGAGAGAATAACGCTGGTGTTAAGGTTCATTTATTGAAAATTTACTAAGAAAATTATTACTTTAGATTCTATATTTACTAGATAGATTACTAGTAGATTACATTTATGAGAATTATACGAAAAGATTGAATTAAAAATTAGAATCCAGAATCATACAAATTATCTTCGTAATCTGTCTTTAAATCGTTGATCTTTTTTTCCAATGATTTCAACCATCTTATTTTTAATTATTTAATCATTTAATTCTCTAAAAATTGAGAAATTAAGATAACTCACGTATTTACTGTGTAGAGAATCAAATATACGAGTTTTTTTTCACTCCAACCGTGTGTTATCCGAGTATCCACTAAATTAAGGATAGTTCGGCTGTTTGGCTGCAGTATATTTTTAAAGAAAATAACGCTAACAATTCTAGAGCAATGTCTCACATTTCTCGGACGTTGATGCTCTTGAAAATTCTTGAAATAATTGGCAGTATTGAATTCACATTACGTAAATTGAAATAATTTTGATGAAAAATATCGAATACCCAAAATTTGTTAGGATATTCGGGGGAATCACTTTATACAAATGATTTTGGGGAACACCTTTATTTATTTAATCATTTATTTGACGAATTATTAGGATGATCTAGGTGTGATTAAGTAGAAAATAATTGTAATAATAAAGGCTATCCATGTCGAGACTGCTCCTGGATAAATTTTAATCGTATGATAGCATTTCTTCTGGTTTTTTTTTCTCAAATGTTTGTTAAAATCCAATAGATTAAAAATTTTTTTAGATCTCAAGTGATGGACGACGACTACAAATTCCGGTCACATCACTTTCGGATGCTGGATTGTATACATGCGTTGCGATAAATCGTGCTGGAGAATCGTCGTTGGATTTCAAAGTGGAAATATTGTGTACGCATCTTGGAACCCAGATATGCCGTGATTTAGAAGATCGACATCAAAAAACTTATCACTATACACAAGCCTCTACTAATTCATATCCATCTATTTTTCGTACTGTACCGATCATAAGACATTCGGATACAGCACCATCTGAAAGATTACCTAACTCAAATACGGTACTGGATCCTATTCATTCAAATCGTACTGACCCTATAAGGCAATATAAACGGCGCATAAAACGAAAACGGGAATATGAACGCAATTTTTTCGAGTATATCCTCAAAGAACTGGAGGAAAAAGATGATTTGGAGGCGTTAGCGCGTAATCAGAATGATTTGGAAGTCGGGAAAAGAGTGTATGATGACCCTATTTTGGATACACGTCGCGTTAGTGGATCTAAATTCTCAAGGAATTCTCGCCGAAATAATTTGCGTCGTAAAAAATCAAGGATTTCACGTAGACATTTGAAAAAACCTCATTATTCTTGTAAATATGGCAGAGGTCATAGACGTCGTTGTAATTTTTGCTGCCGTAAAAATATCGGATACAATAATTATTGCCGTTGTCGGCGGCGGCGTGATCGTTCCAGAAGATTTCCACTCAGTTGATCTCCATACTATATTTCATTATTTTTTTTCCAGGGAACTCTGGCTTGTCTATGTCTTGTGATATAACATTTCCGAAATTTCTAATTGCTTGTGAATAAAAATAATTAACTGCATGGTTTGCTGTGTTGCATGTTGTCTTTATTCGTATGATTTATGTGAAATTGTCGGATTTGTCATTTGAGTCCTCCATTGAGGAGTTCAGGATCCTCCATAATTGTGAAATTATGAAGCATGATGACCTAGTTCACTAATTTTCTGGAATATTACCTCCAATACAGGGAAATCATCCAAAATCTCATAACTAGTGGTATACAATAAAAATCCTTTACAGAGGAAAGTCTCTTATACTTTTAATATTATTTCGAAACGCATATTTTTGTCCACATCTAAAATTTATTGCGGATGTACTGTCGGGACCAATTTTTCTTTTCGATAACAAAAAAAGCTTTGCCGGCTAAAAGTCTTTTGAAAAGATATTGGGGCCATTGCTAGCTTTTCCGTAGTAATTTGTATTAAAGCCGATTTTTTAAAATTCTTTTTGTCCTTTTTTTTTTTAAACATTCGCATTTCTTAGAATTGCGTAATTGGAATGAAAATTGAATGAAAAAGAATGAAAATTTAAAAGATTGTATGAAATTTGAATAGGTACGTAATTTTGAGAAAATACGAGAGGGTTGCGATATGTTTCAGTTCTTGATCTTCTGATTAGTTTCTAAATAAGTATTAATATAAATAAAATATTAGCCAAATAGTAGTTCCTTCTAGAATTTAAAATAACTATTCGATTACTAAATAAACATCATGTAAAATTTTTTATGGGTACTTGCACATATGTCCTTGAATAAATGTTGGAAAATTCCTGAAAATCTCGGATATTATCTTAAATTTCCCTGACATAATGTAGGACCACCAAGGTGTAATCAACGTTAAATTTTTTTATTATGGACTTGGAATATGTTTGACCAACAAGGTCCCTATTCAAGAGGTTTTTCTTTATTGTTCTTCTGTTCTGCGAGAATGCATGTCTTTTTCTTGACTTTAGCCTAAAAATTATTCAAAGAGTCAACGTAGACAATGCTGATCGCTTTTAGCACCACCAGCTATTGATGCATCCAGAAATGATGCTTCACCAAGAGTAACAATCGGTCGTCCTGTAACCTTATGGTGTTCCGTTAGTGGACATCCATTCCCAACAATAACATGGAGAAAAGATGGTGAAGAAGTGAAACGTATGTCATTTCGGGGGCGCATTCTGAATTTAAAAAAAAACCTTTAAAAAGAGGATATTTTAGCTAGTGACGCGATTCGTATCCTGGATGATGGACAAATGCTTGAACTCTTGGATACTAAGAAAGAACACGCTGGTACATGGACATGTACCGCTGAAAATGATGCTGGTGCACGTGAACTTGAGATACAATTAGATGTTTGGAGTGAGATTGATTCATTTATTGTTTCTGGATACATAATAATTCGAGAAAATCACCACTTATTGCAGTTCCTCCGGTTGTTCGTGTATCATCAGAAGCTCCTATTAAAGCGATCGGTGAAACTGTAACATTGTTTTGTGAGGCAAGCGGAAATCCACCACCATCGCTAGGATGGACGAAAGGCGGTCAACCGATCATCAACAGCGTTGAAGGCGTTCGTATCTCTCTTAAGGTACGGGATGATCTTTTTTTTTGGCCAAGAAGAGTGAATTTCATCTCAAAAAAAAACAAAGTAACATTTACCTTTTTAACATGTCTGTCGCGTTCCCGGATGTTAGGTTCCCAGGTCCAGTTCCGGACACTCATTGATGTGTGGGTCCCGTGAGAAACTGGCACCAGGACCCTAACATCCCAGGGAATGTGTGCGGACAGTCGAGGCCGGAGTTGATCCGCACGAAGACATAGTAGCCACTAGGCTTGCGTTCGACCTCGATGGTTCACTCCCTGCCTCGCGGAGCACTACCTTGGGAGGCCCTAAGGCCACTTTACCCTTACTCTCGCCCCATACCGGCCTTACAATGGGCTCTGGCACTTGTGCGGTACCGCTGACCACCGTCCTGTGGACGCGGACGTGGGCTCTTTGAGTCCTTGGCAATACACGTACGTACACTTACAGTGCACGTACGGTTTGCCTAGCCACTTCCTTGTGGCTCCTGTGTAGTCTACTGCACTCAGCACACTGAGTACTTAGTCTTCATCCCACTCTACGCATATATACACAACTACAATACTTATGCGGTCGGGACCTAACCAGCCACTCTCTACGGGTCCGGCATGTACAAATCCCCGAACGTATGAGCGAAGTCCTGGTCGCGAGAGCACGTGCTCCACTCCGTCGGATAGCCTCAGGGGCGTCGGTTACCTGCTGTTCGTGCCAGCTCCTCCTCCTCCCTTTTGGCAGATGGTATAGCTCGAAAGTGGCGCTGGTGTTCGATATCGATCGTATCCGCTCTTTGAGTCCGTTCCGGTTGCCGCTTGCCAGGAGACATGTTGATGGAATGAATTTCGAAACACGGAACAGCTCCTTTTATAGCAGCTAAAATGGGCGGGGCGAAAAGCGCGCGAAACGGAGGAGAGCTGCGGGACCTTTGTCGCGTCCGCGGCACGCGCCCTTTAGATGTTGTGAAAAGAGTCGCGCGCAGTCCGCGACAGTGTCCGTTAATCCAACATATACTAGAATAACCAGGATCTTTCGGGATCTTTACCTGACGGACTTCTCTAGCTTTGATACTTACTGTTAGTGAAAATTCATTAATATACGAAGTAATTAACTGTTAATGTCAAGGTACGATCAGGTCCTAAAATTCCAAGTCACCAACTTTTAGCTTGTTCTAATTCTAATTTTATTCTCTAAATTCTTATTCTATTTTCTTTCTCTAATTCTCTGACAATGTGGTGCAGTACGAGTGAAGACTAAGAAGTTCTCTAATTTTGTTAGTTTTCGCTCGGATTACACCACATTTATGTTGAGAAACCTAGCAAACAATATTATTAAGTTGTATTAAATTAATTATAAGTCATATAGCGGAGAGATCCGAGCAGCATTCGCTGTCTGGAAATTTTCTCATTTCTGGACATCTGCGTTTATTACGAAAGAAGAATTGAAGGCAACATGACATGAATGTGACGATATTGGGATCTTTCCAAGAAAAGATAGTGTCAGCGGCATGAGAAAACGTGTTTCCGTGCGAATTTTCCTACGAGACGCCGTATAATGCACCAATTACTGCACGCCCCGTGCCTGCAGACGAGCAGATAGCACGGATAATCAGTGAAGCTCTTCCTGCTGCCCATGCAAGTAAAACCAATGAAAAGGCTGCTCAGTGGACTGGCGATTGTACAGAGGTGGCATTATAAGGTGTCTCGTAGGAAAATTCGCACAGGAATGCTATTTTCCTCGCCGTTTTTCGTGATGATTGGGGGGAATTAGACGTGGAGATACGTGTAATTTACATCTCCTCGCTCTATTTTTTTCTGGAATATCCCAACATCTTTAATTTCCTGGTATGCTGTACTTAATCAGAACTACTTATTATAGGGCACTCGCTTGGATATTCCACATATGGAAAGATCGGATGTCGGTGACTATACGTGCAATGCACATAACGAAGCTGGAAGTGCTGAATCCACTATCCATGTCGATGTTCTTGGTACATACTTTTTAATGAGTTTACTGTAGACAATCCATGAAATCCATAAAAATCTTTTCAGTACCACCAATAATCGCTCGAAATAATATCGATATGTCACCACGTCTTCCAACTGGACAAACACTTATGCTTATATGTGATGCAGGCGGGAAACCACAGCCTGAACTTAAATGGTCCGTGTTTTTTTTTCTCTTTTTTTGGTTTGAAATAAGAAAATTAGAAAAAAAATAGCTCAATTTTATTTATTTTACCATAGAATTTTCATCGAAGTCAACGATTTGTGATTACAGGTACGTCAACAACACCGAAATCACATCTTCAACTGAAAATATTGAGTTAGGAAATACTGGAAAATTCCTTAAGGTATCGGGGATGAAACGTAAATGTCCAGAAAAAATTATTTACTTATGGAGAGTTCTGTTGTAGATCACAAATATTACTTTACAAGACAAAGGATTCTATACATGCGTTGCATATAATGTAGCTGGAAACGATACAGTACTCTATAATGTGGATGTTGTTCGTAAGTCTTAGAATAATAGCCGGCTTCAAATTCCAGAATTATCAAATCCATATTCCAGAAGCTCCTATTATCATTAACGGAGGTGCACAACAAGTGATTGAAGGTGAATTGGCCCGGATAGAATGCTTAGCGGAAGGACATCCACCACCAATAATTAGTTGGCTACGAAATGGAATACGAGTTGAGACGGGTGTACAAGGAGTACGGTACATTGCTGAGGGGAAGGTTTGAATATCTTTTTTTTTTTCAAGGATCATAGCTGACACTATAATTCCTAAATATTAAATCCAGGTTCTGAATGTGATCGAAGCGAGAAGTTCGGATTCTGGAATCTACGTCTGTGCTGCCACCAACGAGGCTGGCACCGCACAACAAGCGTACACCTTAGAAGTGTTAGGTGAGCAACGTTTCTTGAGTTCTGGAAATATTATCCATGCATCTCTTACTGTTTTATCTGTACAAAAAAAAATTGAACAGTTTTTTTGTTTTTATTGCATTATTTCATATTTTTGGTTCAGTATCACCAAAAATTGTCACGACATCTCCGGCGAAGATATCCGTGCCAGTGGGTTCTCCGTTCACCCTCAAATGTGGCGTACGCGGTTATCCTGAACCGAAGATATCCTGGACTGTTGACGGTCAACCACTTGTTCATGGAAAGGATGGAGTATCTATTGGTATGTTGAATACGGAGCTTTTATTGACTTAATGTTATCTATTATTATATTATTGTTATATGTTTTTTATATTATTACAGTATATCTTTTGTTCTATATTGTATACTATATTATTCACTTGCCATTAATTACTATTTATTATTTATTATTCATTATTAATGTTGTTTATTTTATCATAATATTATTATTGTTACTTAGTCATTTGATTATTACCCGTACTCATATTATATTATATATTATTCTTTCGTCGAAACATCTTTAAAAAAACTTTGTAAAATTTCCAGCTGATGATGGAACACTCAGTGTGGACGCTGCGTCTGGGCGTAGCTCAACTTACAGATGTACTGTAAAAAATGATGCTGGTACTGATGAAATGGAATATGAAGTACATACAATAAGTAAGTCGACGTGATCTGATCATTTAGGATGATCTTATCCGGAAATTCGCTAATATTACAATTTTAGGTGCCCCAGTAGTGAGTAATGAAGGTCATCGTACAGTAAATTCCACCGAAGGTGAACCGACATCGCTTCCTTGTGATATTGTTGGCGATGAACCACAAATTCAATGGTTTAAGGTATATTTTGACAACTTTCTGTTCGTTCCTGGATTCGAATCCTCAGAATAAGTTATGTGCTTTGATTTCTATGATTCCAGAACGATGTACCTCTACTACCCAGCACAAATGTTGAATTTAATGAGGATAAAACAATAGTAAATATACTTTCAACAAGGCTAAGCGATGAAGGAGAATACACATGTGTGGCAGTGAATTCAGCTGGAAAAGCAACACAAAAGACGCAAGTTTACGTAGGAGGTAAATTTTCACCTCTTTTTCCCCTTCTCTATAATTAAAATCCATTGAAATAGTGGAATTCTGTTCCACTGAATCATATGATTCCAGGAAAAGAAATTCCATATTTTCTAAAAAAAAATGCTCTTAGATCATCCGTTGTCTTAAATTTCTGTTGGTAATGCTTAGAAGGTCTTTTTCATTGGTTTTGGTTTCATAAATCGACCAACAGGTTTCTATTACTATTTAAATAATAATAATGAGCAATGTATCCTTTAATAGTGGATGTGCATCGATTATGGTTATCGATTTTTTCCGACGGATTTTTGTTGCGTTATTTGCCGCTACGTACAGTTAAGAGGTGAAAACATAAAAAGGAATTGAATGCACCTTTCCATAACAGTTGATTTCATAATTCTTATGGATCAGTTGCTGTTTTACTAGTAGCCGTAAGTAACCATGTTTATGTTTATGTTCATCACTGTTGATTAGAAGTTTGAAAAATATGGATTTGCACAATTTTCGCTGAAGGTCGTCGTTAAAAATTACACGTTCATATATTTTCTGTAACCATTTTACCATAGATGAATTAATTAAAATAGTCACAACGTTAACTTAGATTGAAAAGATCATTAAGATCATTTTCAAAATTTAGTTTATTGCTCAAAATTGCTGAATTAATGAGGTGGAGGAAAAACTATATGGTTGTTCGGTTTGTGCTGTTCTCGTTGAGAAACATCTCTCGGATGGATTACCTGAATAAGGATAAGAATTGTAAAATATACGCTAAGAAGTGAGGATTAAGAAAAGAGATAGAAAAGATAAACACCTGTATTTTTCCTCTGTTCGATGGTTCCTGGCTATTTTGTGATTGAAGTTTCTCTTGAAAACGATTTGTTTCATGAAAATCCTCCATTCTTCTTCCGTCATCGTGATCATTTCTTACAAATCGAGAAAACTCCTTCAATACTGCATCATAGATTTCTGGATCAAATGTGGCACCATGTTTCTCCTGAAAAGAATCGAACTGTGTGGGAAATATGCTAGATTTCGAGAGTGTTCTGCAATCTATAAACACTCTCTTGAGCTTAAATTTAAAAAAAAATATTTTTAACTGATTTCTAATAGGACTCGATCGATACTATGCTGGGTCCTCTGCATCTACGGACCCACTGTTTTGCATTTTTGTCCTTTCTTCTGTTTTTATATCTAAATTAAAATGAGTCTATTAAAAATGCTCAGTCTCGACATGAGGCGTTAATTGGGAGAAAAAGGAATTCATTCTCCCTCGATTTTTTTACCTTCATTACTTTCGTCAAAATGTAGTGAAAACTTCAGAAAAATCCTTTTTGTTTTCTGGACACAACAAATGGTAGTCCGTATTTTGAAACCCCTAACAATTGTTTAAATATCCAATCTGATAACCAGTGAATGCGCAAGAAAAATATTTAATTAGGAAAAAAATCAGATAAGAATTGGCATGAGAAGTAATTTCTTTTTCAACAACGTACCATGCCAAAACATTTTTCCATCCTGAAAATGAACCACTCGAATAAACTTCATCTTTGATCAACTAAGGAAAATGGGTTGAGATTTATCCAGAATCCATGGTATGGTAACATTTAAAAAAATATTAGGAATTCTTCGTGAGTTTTGGGAAAATACGCTTGATTTTGAAAAAAGGCAGAATACTTGTTTCCATCGTTTTTTAGAAATTTCCTTTTTGTCAAACCAATCAAATTGGCGTAGCATAAAATAGGAAATAATCCTATGCATGTCTTGACTTTGTTGTGATCGGATGAATAATATAAATTCTAATGAAATAATTTTTTAAATAATAATATTCTATGCTAACCTGTACATCGTATTGTTCGAGATCCTTCATAATCTGGTCTGGATCAAAATTCATGAACTTTGTTGCTGAAAAATGTTATCGTTTAGTTGAAATAGACATAGCAAATATACATATTCTATTTTTATCGAATTCATTACCACGACCATTTCTGAGTTTTCTGATTTTTACATTTTTGAAAGGAGCCCTTCTATAATTTCGTTATTTATACACTGATCTACAGCTGAAAAATGAAAGAAAAAAATATCGCGTGAGACGACATCATTTTTCAATTTGTTTATGTGCTGAGGTGATCTCGTTCCTATGTTGAATTATGTACGTCATATTTTTTTCGTCCGAAAAAAAATTGTTTATCAACTCATCTGTATAGATAGGAAACATACTGAATCATATGTCCAAATATACTGAATTGTTAAGTATTTCTGCACATGGCGTGTTCAAAAAAACCGTATCGAGTATTTTTAGGAACTCGTTATTTTATCAGAAACCATTTTTTTTTAAATCCATGTTGTTTCCCCGGTATTTCTCAGTTACCTGACACTAAGAAATGAAAACAGGGAGAGAGTGTTTTCTTGAAAAAAAAAAAGAATAAAGAGTTGTGATTCCAAAAAATAAATAATGAAGTGAGAAAAAAAACGACTAAAAAGTTATGGAAAAGCTTTATTCAGGTCCTAGCCGCGGACAAATATATTAATTAAATGTGATTTACGATTATTACATACTTGAGTGGAAAACTATTGGATTTGACTGCTATGACAGCCTACATACAGTACATGTATAGTATACGTATACGTACTGTAGTACGGTATATACAATCGCTCTAATATTGCGGCTACATATGCACTCGGCAAATCCACGTCTTGTTTTGTGCAATCAATTTTGTCCTTGAATTATTTACTGTATTTTTATTAAGATAGTCAATTTTTATCTAACGGATTGTAGGCGATTAAAAATTTTATCCGCCGCCACGTCCTGAATAAAACTACTCCTCT
Source organism: Necator americanus (assembly GCF_031761385.1). Classification (NCBI taxonomy): domain Eukaryota; kingdom Metazoa; phylum Nematoda; class Chromadorea; order Rhabditida; family Ancylostomatidae; genus Necator; species Necator americanus. The sequence continues at coordinate 4,524,180 of NC_087376.1, forward strand.
CCCTTGATTTTTTTATTTATTTATATCTCATTGTTTATTTTTTACTACTTCAATTATTCCACACGTAGAATTGGATTACTTTTTAATTTTAAAAAAATCCGTTGTTTTTATATAATTCTAAGTGTTGGAGCTTGATACATGTGTATGAATTATAACTTTAAATTTTCGAAGTAATGAAGATATACTGATAGTTTTGTTATTGTCATTTTTTTTCTATTATTTTCGGCTAGCAGTTAGTCGTTATTTGAAAATTTTAAATTTGTTATTGTTCTCGAAATTGAACGGAAAACTGTTTTTAAAGGAACAAATTGAAGAATATCGATGGTTGATGCTAAACACCAAGAAACAACGCAAAAATATATAGCCAAGTATAGAAAACTTGGTAAACAATTGTGTATTAACCTAGATTTTTGACCATCCTTTTTGATCAATAGAAGCAGAAATTAGAAAAAAAAAACGCTTTTACGTTACAAATCTAATTTTTATCGAATGTGAGTAGTGAGTAGAGTAGTCCGAATATAAAACAACTATTAATGGTTATCCACAATATCCCAGCGATCTTATTTTCAGTTAAAAAAAAACTTCAGTATCAGATGTTCTTTTAATTTTGTTCTATGAAAATTATTAAATTTGGATCCAGTAAATGAAAAATCAATTCTGGATTGGCTTAGAACTTTCAATTGTAACCGGGAGCTTATAGATTTTTTCGTCCAAGTATAGAAATTCGTAATAATTCTTTTCCTCTAGTGACATTATAATCTTTCTTAGTATATTTGTGTTTTTTGCTACAAGTTTAAAATTCATTCAGATTATGTACCTGTAGAAAGTGGCTTATTTAATGTTATTCTAATTTTTTTTTTGCAAAAATTCTCAGTATAAAACTCACCTGATATCGTTTCCAAAGAAACTGCAACGATAGCAAGGATATAGATGGCATTGGGACCCAAATTTCTCAGCATCTATTCTAAATAGATTGTTCTTTTTTCACAAATTTTATAACAATCACTTATCTATTATTCGTAAATGTTTCAAAATTCAAATAGGAAAATAATTAGTGAATAAAAGAGAGGAATAACACAAGGTTCCAGGTGCTAATAAGATGAAAAACATCATTTAAAAAAATTCCTTAACATGTCTGAGCATTGTTTGTAGCAGTCTGAACAGATGAAACATATGATACAGGTGGGACTGCGTCAGGAAGTATTTATTCAAAACTATATTGTGGAAAATATGTTAAATAAACAAACAAAAATAAATAAACATCAGCTACGAACTGGTTAGTATTTCTGTTGTGGATTTCTCCGAAAATAAAATAGTTTATACGATTTCTTTTCCTCAATAACTTTTTTCTATGTCAGATAGTACGAATTCAAAGAAGTCATCTTTTTTTAAATTTTGAATATTAATGAAAAATTTTGAAGAGAGCATGAATAGTCAGACGAAAGTATCAGAAATCACAGTTTAATCTCCAGGATTGTTTGCAAGCAATCCCTGATCGGTTTCCTCACAAAAACACTCTTCTATGATTTGGAATAAGTAATTTCCATGTAATTTCCATCTTTTGATGTAAATACAACAATTATACAAGCCATTTCATTATTGATGTTTATAGGAAATCATATTTTTCTATTAATTTTTTTCGTGATTAGTTTTGCTCGATGTTTGACGCAATTCAATGGCAATGTATTATGTCCTTCATCTGTTTAGTCGGCCATAACAAATTCTTTGAGTCGTTCAAGAGAAGAATAAAAAAAATAGAAATAAGAGAAAAATATAGTCATGAAGTTAAATCCTACATACATTTACTTAGTGATCCTGGCAATCTAAAAAGCTCTGGGAAGATTTCTGGTCATTAGAATCCTTAAATACACAGCAGAGGCGTGATTTTATCTCCTTAAAAGATATAAGAATGGACAAAATATCATATGACACGCTTTTAATGTCATCAATAACAATCCAAGAATCCAAAAAAAAAACTTGCTCCGGATAACAGTTTTATCTTTCCAGCGCTTTTATCAGTCAGAAGATTACCAGAATGATTCAGTTATGCCACAAAATATTTTAATGAATAGCCTTGCCTCGGTTATATCTCGCATATACAAAAAAAAATATTCCAAAAAAGTTAAAAACTTGGATTATAAACAATTAAGCAAAAATAAATACGTACTAGTGAATTTGAAGATAATTTTTCAGTTCCACCAAAAATTATCGAAAGTGCCAAGAAAGAACTTGTGAAAAGCGGTGAACTAGCAACTATGTGGTAGGTTTTGTTTAAAATTTGATAATTTCTGAAAGGTTTATGGCGAACTTTGATTGATTTTATTTGATTTTTATTGATTTTAGTTGATCATTATAGCTGATGACCTTTCATTCCAGGTGCGAAGCCGTTGGTGTCCCGAAACCAATAATAACTTGGTTAAGAGACGATCAAGTGCTAACGAATAGTGAGTATTTTTGGGAAAACTTTTCCAGAAAATATTTTCCATTATTCTAACTGAACAGTTTAATGTTAAATGAGTTGAATAATTCATTAACTATCTATTTTTACATATTTATATTTTGCAAACCAGTAAAAAATGAAAATCGTTATCATTTTCTGTTGAAAGAAAGATATTTATCGAAGAGTAAGGAATTTTTCCTTCTCATCCCTCAAAAGTGACTGTGTTAGAAAAAAAAGCTGCCTTAATTTATTAATCTTATGAAAGTTTGAAAATGGTCTTTGAAAAAAATTATTTTTTTTCTTCTAGAATATAAGGAATTTCCTATCGTAATCTGACTATTCCAGAAATTATCATTCAAGACGTCAGACTCATTTCTGCTTTGCCAAAGATTAACCTCAAAAATTTTTTTATTTTAGATACTGTGCTAAAATTATAGTTCAGTGCTAGAAGTGGAAGTCTAGTAAAGTATTTAAATGAAATTTCATATATTTACCAAAAAAAAAAGGGTTACACTAACTAACTGTGATCATGTAATTACCATTGTATCCATGGTTTTAGGAAAATCCGGACCCCTTTTTATTTATTTTGATAACACAATATGGCTATAATGTCTGGAGAATTTAATATTAATTGAAGTTATTCATTGATTATACTGGAAATTGATGGAAATCCTCGAAGGTTTTCCATGAGAAAAAAAAGAAAGAAGACGTTTTCATTTGTTTGGTTCTGTGCAAACTGCACCCGCGTCCCTATTATGGAGGATTTGCATTGTTGTGGAAATTTCTCAGTGTTTCCGAGAATCCAGAGGGTTTAGCTGTGAAAAAGATAAAGATACTTTTTCTACAGTAATCAATAAATTCCAGATTTCCAGTCACAGAAAACAGACACATTTAAGCTGATCGTTTTTTTCTGGAAAATTTCCTTTCGAAACTCTTTTCATCACAATTTCACTCTAGGAACAATATTGGAAATGAATCTAAGTGGAACTGACAGCGACGCTTATTTAGTCACGAACAACGCATCCAATTGTCATTAGTTATTTAGAGAAACGGGAAATTTAATATTTGCAAAAATCCCCGTTGTTTGTTTGGAAACAAAAACTATATGATTAGTTATTTATTTTATTTCCTATATGAATAACTAGTAGGAAAAGGCTTGACAAGTAATTATCAGCATTACTGTATTAGTCAGAAAAATGATGGTGATCTTTGGATTAATTTACAAGAATTTTTAAGTCAAGAATGAGTACAAGTAATTGAAAAATGACGAAAATTTGGTAATTATCCAGAAATAAAATGACGTGGTAGAACTATTCAATCTTAATGGTCTCATAACGATTTTACAAAATTAGTGTTATAAAGTGTTTCCAAGTGTTATTTTCTTCATTAAAACAGTTATAACCACTATCGAGAAAATTATGATAAAGGAGTTTTTTAATACACTCATCTAATATTTTCTAAAAAAATCTTTTGAACCTTAGTAAATTTTTCCTTATATTTTATCACAGAATGAAATTTAGTGCAATCTTTTTTTTTCTCATTACAAGCTAAAATTATCGAAATATATTCATTAATGTTTCAGCAGCACTCGATGATCGTGGAAATACACATAGAAAATCCTTAATATTCGACAATGTATCCGTGGATGATGCTGGTGTGTATACGTGCAAATCCGAGAATTGGGCTGGTGTTGTTTTGAAGGATTTCGATCTTGTCGTAATCAGTAAGTAAATTTACATTTTCGTTTATAATCAAATTCATTCGGCATTCAACAGCCAAGAGCGGAATAGCTCGGATCTCCTGTGTCAATCCAGAATATTTTTTTTTTTTGCAAGAACGCTACAGTAACTGCTCGAATCATTCACTCTAAACACGTGAAACCTAGGAAATAATTTGACATCTGCATGCAAATCCACGATCTGCAACTATTGTTTCCACATATACCTCCTCTACTCCTTAAAATCCATCCTAATTATTAAGATCGAAGGATGAAAACTTGAAAAAAACTGAAAAAATTTTTTAAAGATAATATATAGAGGATAAAGTTCACCAATGTTAAAAGGAAGAAATTTTTATTTTTTCGGGAAAATTCATTCTATCTCATGCAATTTTTCTGTACTTCTCCTTGTAAACGCAACATTCTTACAAAAATTGTAAGTATTCTCGATTGAATAATTGAAAATACAATCCTTTTATTTTTTTCGAACAGCTGTAATAACTTAAAGCGATAGAATAATACGGTTTTTCAGATGCCCCAGAAAAAAAAGAGAAAAATCTGGCTTCTCAAGGACAATTCACCTCCATACTGTTTGTTGATTTCGAGTAGATAACTGCGAACTCAGAATATGCCAGAAGATTCTCGGATCAAGCAAACACATGCAATTTTACCAGACCAACGTTAAGCTAGTAATCTTAAAAATAAGCCGCGAAAATAATTAATGAATATATTCATGGATCAGCTGGGAATAATGGTGAAAAATAGTGGAAAAATTATGGTGAAAAATCCATGTTAATTTCAAAACGTAGTAGTTACACGTTTATTTGGTTTATAACATATTTTAGCTTTTTTTTAAGAGACGAAAGAATGACATTAACAGTGATATTTTTTCTTGAAAGAATTGGTCGGGTAAGAAAAAATTACTTCGATTTGGTCCATTAACTAAGGTAAAATACGCTAGTTGGAGTTATTTTACTGTTTTAAAAATTGATTTTACCCTCAAAGCTCTAATTATTTTAAAAAATCGAATCTTTATTATTGTAAGATCACTATCCTTCTAATTTGATTTGAATAAAATGATTGAGTTCTCAATTATTAAAGACAAATAATAACCTAGTTAATTATTTCATTTAGTTAAAGAGGATTCATTCCGGAAAGTTGATTTCCTCGTGAAGAAAAATTAAAATGTTTTTTTTTTCTAGTAAAATGTTCCGATGTTACATACATATGACAATGTACCAGCTCAGATATTCCAATAATTGAATAATTCAAATACGAAGAAAAAAGATATACTAGCAGAATATTGTTCTATATTATAAAGTACCTGCAGTGTTTTTATGTTTACAAATATTTGCAATAAATGTTGTGGTTATGTCTTTGCACAAACAGGAAGATATTATTTTGCTTGAATGCTCCGCGTTCATTCGCCGAAAAAAAAGGAATTTTTCTACAAAACGAGTTCTAAAAGTTCTGAAAGACTTTATTTGTTCTCATCACAAAAATTATGGTACCATTTTGAAGTCTAAAATAATCATTATTTCGGAAAGAAAACTTGACAAATTACAAAAAAAAACCCAGCGACATGGTAGTTGTTATTTTTAAACTTGAGATTCCGAGAAGAGATTTGTTTAGCCCCGACTTATGATGGATATTAGAACTATTTTTATGATACTATTTTTTCTTCTAATTTTCGTCAAACACTTCTAAATCAAACACCAATCATCATAATTTCGCTCCTCGTCTAAAATAACTTTTTAATTCAGAACAGCTCTCGAAGCGGTTTTCTCTATTCTATAAAAGATCTAATCGTGAAAATCGTATCTAGATTTCTAAATAACATTGCCCTCAGTTTTGATGCGGGTTAATGAATATATAGATGAATAAATAAATAAATAAATAAATAAATAAATAAAGCAATGAGAGGGAGAGCGAAAGTAAGACATCCGGAAAGAGCAGGAAACTCTGCGAACATAATAGTTGTCACGAACATACATGTAAGTATGTTGGAGGCGTGGCCTGGCCCTGAGGTGTCTACGCGTTGGCCTCGAAAATTTTGTAAACAAACCGAGTATAAAAGTAACATACAATACTGAGCTAAATAATAAATGGAACATTTCCCTAATATATATTGCATTATTCCACAAATATTGTGATATATTAGCAGCGAAAATTAAAGTCTGAAGAGAAATTTTGGAAGCGAGGCATTTAATGTCCATTAGAAAGATGGGAGAGGATCGCAAAAAATGAAGTATAATTATATAATTAAGTAATACAGTACGCGCTATAATTAGATTTAAAGGAAAGTCTTGTTTGTTCTAATTTTGATGAATAAAAAGGTATAGAATACCGTATCCTTCACCCCTTAGGTCAATAACTTAAGGAAATGGAGACTTTCAACTATGTCGTTTTAAAAATATTCCAAAATCGGTTTTGTTGTTCCTAGCCTGAAAATGATGAGAAAATCATGAAATCGCTTACTAGTGAAAAAGAGATAGAGATTGGATTATATGAAAAACATCCGAGAAAGGAAAATATTCCAGCCACCAACACTGAGTATACACCATTTCACTAATTTTCCTTCATTTTATTTTAGCGCCGCCCACAATTCAACCGGAAAAGCTGAACATAACAGCGGATTCACGAAAGACTGTGATTCTACCGTGTAACGCTACAGGAATTCCGGAACCAGTTGTCTCATGGGTGAAAGCGCCGAATATTCAGATCGAAGCGAATGAAAGTGAGTATATTCAACAAAATATAATATTATTAAAAAATGGATACTAAGATTCTGAGTATCCTGAGTTGCGGAGTAAGAGCAGAGTTTTCTTTGAGGGAAAAAAAAATTATCCTGACTGCTTATTTGTCTTCAACAGTTTACACAGATGAGGTAAGTGAATTTGATAAATGAAAATTTCAAAAAAAAAAAAAACGTTTCAAGGAAATAACGAGGCACTTTAGAATGAACTTAATTTTTGAAGCTCATTTTTGAGAAAAATGGAGTCATGCATCGATTAGTTATGGAATTTCAAAGCTGGTTTTTATTCGCTCTCTGAGAAAATTCTAACTCAACAGCTGAAGTGAAAAGTGTGAAAGCGGTTTTGATCAAGTTCCTCCTAAAATCTTCCATCCTGAAGTTTCTGTTTTTATCTCCTACGAAATCTGCTTTTTATCCTTTTGTAGGGATCTAGGAATGACTGATAATTATTTGGAATTGCGAGGTCCTACTGGTGATCTTAGTCCCCATGATAAACTCGGAAAACCTCCGTGTCCTGTCCATTGCAGACCGTGGATCCCAATGTAAAGTCATTCAAGAGTTCTTCTGGTATCAATTTTGGCGTTAATATCGCCAACAGTGACGTATTAGAATATATGATCTTCTCCATTAACCTTAATGAAGAATGTTTCGGGTTCGTTCTCGTTGTAACCTGACGATGGAACTAAAACAGGGAATATATTCAAAGCTAGCGTTGATCCACATCTTCTCATCCACAAACATCCGATTCCGGTCGTCAGTTGTTCGATAGAGTCAATACTCATTCCCATATTGCTATTTAGGAAGATACCGACTCCACTAACCCTACTTACGAACCTATTCCTAGGAACATAAGACAGAAGAGGAGTTAGTGGAGTCGGTGTCTTCTCTAAAGTCATGTGCTGCTGGATAGCGTCGTCTCGGCTCCGTCAGTCCGATGACGTTGTACTTAATAATCCTAGCTTACATCATCGGATCTTCAAGTCTTTCTTATTGCTGTGACATGCGCATAACTTCAAAATCTACGGCCAGGTTGCAACTCCCACAGTTTTGTGGTGGAACGTTGCATTCTTCCAGAGAGGAAAAATGGAGCTTACTTGTTGAGGGCGATTCTGAGCCGCCTTTCTTGTACCTCCAAGTCACTTGACTGCAGCCATTTGGCCGGACTGACGTGCAGTATACAAGGATGTTATGAGCCAATCCTGCCACAGAAGAAACAAGAAATTCGTCTCATGAATCCACCTGGGTCCCAGAGCAAGAATGAGGTCGCTTAGGGCCCGCTGTTAGCTCCCTATCCGCCAGCTGTAGACGCACCACACAGCTTTGCAACTAACCGGCTGCGATTCCTCTAATGACGGATAACCATGATTGTTAAATTCAGGTTGAATTGAACCAAGAGTCGTTTCCTAAACAGTTGATGTCAACTACGTATTGATTCTATGCTGATCTACATTAACATTACACAACAATAAAATGAAAATTCTTTTAGAATATCAACTAATTGGAACATCACTAGCTGTACGAAATGTGCTACCAACCGATGCTGGATTCTATCATTGTATAGCAAAAAGTGAAGCAGGTCAAGCGATTGGTAATCGACGTCTTCTTGTCGATCGTGAGTTCGTGAATACCGATACCGAACAGAATTATGCGTATAGAATTCGAATTCGATAAAATTCTCTACGAATGGATATTTTATCTTTCGACGATATAATTTCACTGATGAGCTTTTTCTAACGCTGTTTTTTTTTTTCTTACGCTTCTCCACTAATTTTAAACACAAACACACGAGTTATTGAGCTTGTTACACACTTTCACGACACTAATATTTATGAAGATTGAACTTACTTTTGTCCTTCACAACTGTATGGATGGTTCTTGTTGGAGCTATTCGACAGTAATATTGTCTACTGTCTACAGTAATATTTGTATTCTTAACTACACTTTTTTTTTTCTGTGTGAGCATAAACGTTTTGCATGGCTTATCATGTTTTGATGTTATCGATTTTGAGGAAGAAGATCCTTATACTTTGATTAATGTGGTTGATTTTATGTGTTCTATGTGATTTTTAGCAATTTTCAACGTTACCTGAATGGATTAAAGAAAAATTCATGAAACTGATGTAATTTTCTCAAATCGAGTGTAGCGCAATGGTAAAAGGTCACTACTACGTCTACACGATCGATGGTTCGATACCTCCAAAGATTCCTTAAGTCTTTCGTTCTTCCCTGATCGGTTTGACTGGAAGGATAAGGATTTCGAGTCGGATACGGTGCATACGAAAATAGGTTGTCAAGGTCAGGAACTTTATTCTTTATAATTTTGTCTACATGATTCAATCCCTAAAGATGAAAGGATATGGAGCATTAAACATTTCCATAACTTTTACTTTAAAAAAAAGAAATAAAATAATAAAGGCAGCTACTTTGTAAAAATTTCCTGGATTAAAAGGAAAGCCGCACACTTCCTTGAAAGTTGAATATTATTTCAGAGAAAAAGTGTAAGAATCGTTCTCAATTTCTGATTGTAGTTACTCCTAATTTTCTAAATTCAAGAAAAAAATTCGAGATAAAAGAATCATGTAAGAATCACATTCGGTTGGTGAGGAAAGAATACATTTGAATTTATAATGCTCTGGAGATTATTTTCTGGTTGAAAAGCTGAAAAATTTTGGAAAAAAAATTCTACGGACACCTATGAGACATCGTAATTTTGGGTGACCATTCTAATTTCATACCTTTGAAATGCATACTTTTTACGTTTTTGAAAACGTTAAATAATTGACAGTTGTTCCTCAAGTGTTTATTTATTTTATCAACAATTTGACTTTTATCAATAGTTCAGATATTTTCTTTCAGAAAAAAATCCTTATGGACCTTAGCTAGGAGAAATAGAAATGTCAGAAATTGTTACAAAGCTAAGGAAAGACACTTTGTACTGAGAAAACATACGGACTTTTTTCAGGAAGCTTTGACCTATTTTTATCTGTTATTAAAACGAATTTTTTAAGGTAGTCATTCTCCAGAAACAAATCGATACATCTGAAAAAGTATTTTTTTTCCCACAAATAATATCAATGGGAATCTTTTCTAGCCTCTCTTGGGAAGTCAGAATTTGTATGTAGGTGGAGAATCGTTAATTAGGAACAAGTAGTACTCGAATCCACTCAAAAACGACTAATTATTCATAATATTATTCTATTAATTTGTTCTTCGGATGCGAACATACTTAGTATCCAACTCGTAGCTACCTGCAAACAAAACATCTGGATTCAAAAAGTAGGAAAACATCATTGAGAGGATCGACAGGTACGACATTTTGGAGGAAAAAAGTGGATCGAATATTCTACATATTAATCTAGAAATATGAAGTAAAATTTAAATGTAGCGAGAAATACACTAATCCTGAAGACTGATCCTAAGTCTGGGGGCAACAAAACAAGAAATTCCCACAGAGCATCGGGATTTTCCGGAAAAAACCCCATATCTTATTTTTATGTCGTAATGTTCAGGGTAGTTATTCTGAAGAAAGCTTACAAATAATTCGTAATTACTAATAATTATTATTAATAATTACTGCGGTAGATTAAAAATTCAGCGACAATAGTAAAAACCTGTAATAGGCTATAAAATATGCAATAAAATAATCCATAAACAAATGTATTTACAATTTCTTTATTCTTTCAATCGTGGTTAGATTTTCTCCCTAATAATTCTCTTCCACTTGAAGAACTATCACATTACCTAGCGTATGTGATCATTCAAAGTAAATCCCAGCAAAAATATCAAAATCAACATAGAAATATATTTTCGATTATTTTTTTTTCTCGCGAAATATCCTATTTCAGCAGAGCAAGAAATGAATAAATTCTGAAGAATGTTGATTTATTGTTCAAATCATGAAAACAACCTTCGAGATAACAAAAACTACGAATTAATATGGAAACTAGAATAAAAATCTAATACATCTCAACAAAAGTAAAGAAATTTAAATGCAGTGTACCACGAAATTGAGGCGGTGTGAAAAATTGATGAAAAATATAGAGTTCATAGTGACGAATATATGATCGTTCTCACGCTCAATTTCCCCTAACCGTCGTGAAAAAAAAAATCCCATGGAAATGGAATTTGTTCCTACGAGGTGCGCTAGACCGAGCCCCTTGTTCACGCTTCGATGCTCGTAGCAGCCTAATCATTGGTTTCACTTGAAAAAAAAAGTGGCTTAGGAGACCTCATTGATCTTCCACCGCTCGCTCGTGAACGGCACGCGTGCACAATTTTGAACTGTTGTCACGTACCATGTAATCCACATCTCGAACTCTATTTTTCCATCAGATCAGATTTTTTCACACTATGCCAATTTTGTGGTTCGCTGCCTTTAAAGATTATCATAAAGTAAATTACATATTTACGAAAATAAATATGGTTATTTTGTTTTATCGGGGAAAATTATAAGATATATGATTACCTTGTGAGCGCTTAATGGGTAAACTACAACAAACTGAAATACTCAAATGAGAGTATATTCGCGTTTGAAAAAATCATAATTATTTTCTAAAATTAGGTATTATTTGTCACAAGGATTATGTTCATATTCATGGATGAGTTAACGTCGGACCATCGTGGATGACTAGATCAGCACGCATGCCATGGAATAAATAAACAAATAAATAAATAAATGAGGAGATGAATCCGCTTCCAATCCAGATAGAGTCAATGAGATTCTAACTAGTTCGGAACGTGAACAAAACTCTACAATAACCGGCTATGTTATCCTTTACTGATTGACAAGGAGAATAGATAAAAATATGAATCCAGGGTCGCGTATACATGTCTGATTGCTACCTGCTCGCGGTGGTCTTCCTCTTACTAAATGGAATCAGGCATTTGAGTGTACGTGCGAGCTATATAACGTGCACAATTATATGGGGCAAGATTTTAATACATTGCAAAAAAATACTGTCGTCTAGCACATCGCGAAGGCCTATAATCTGAAACGTCAACTGCCTGAAGGGAGCATAGAATATTTGGCAAAAATCATTCGTTTCGTCGCGCTAAACTGCCGGATACTGTCGAGTAAACTCCAAAAAACCCAGTCTAGGCTTCCACGATACCTCTGTGTGCCGTTTGCAGAACTGCAGGAAACACGCATCAGTGGTCGCCCCATCGTCAGTAGCGACAATTACACCATCTACTGCGGCGGTACTGATTAAAAGAAGATACTTGGCTGCGCGATAGCTGTGAGAAATGACTACAACAACTTGGTGGAGGCATTTGGCTCTACGTCGCCTAGATGTGCTTTTGTACGACTGCGGGATCGCAGAAGGCGTAAACTCTGGGTAGGAAGTCCCCACGCGCCTACGAAAACCACTGACGACAATAATAGGGACACCTTCTATGATAAATTCAATACGTTGGTGATTAACAAAAATCTGATTTGCTAGGAAAATGATATTATACAGCAGAGCGCACGACGGATAAAGGTGGCCGTCTCATTTGCTTATGTGAATAGACAGGCCTCTTCAAAGTTTAAGAGGAATCATCGATGCTATCATCTCACGTGGCAGGGTTCAACCCTTTTAACGTCTGAAGAGCAGCGCAAGCGGAAGATGAGGACTCTTAAACTTCAGCTCGACTACGTTCTGACGAGGAACATCCCTCAGTCCGATATCCAAAAATCCAGAGCTGTTTGGGACGTTGCATTCGAATCTGTCCACCGTTCAGTTCTTTATAGCTTCAAAATATGATTCCACAAGAGAAACCGAGAAGTTCCTCTTCAACAGAAAATCTACATGGCAGGTTTGAAAGACGAAGAATGCAGAACGAAATTCCGCCAACAAGAACACGGACAAGAAAGAAGCTTCGGGATGCGGCTTCCTCCACAAAGCGTATCCCACTTCAAATGCCCCGGAAGAAGTTTACTTTTGCATCTGCGGAGACAAGATTAACGCACAGTTCTGTATGCGTCGCCCGCACCACTAGCGATTTCAACTAGAAAAATCGTCGTAGAAGGAAGTCGCGTCGTCAGCTGCAATAAGACCGCGATAACGAGTGGACGTCGAAAGCGAAGGAGTTTGAAAAGGCGCGGGAGGACAAGAACTCGCCAAAAGCCTATGCTTTCTTAAAACAATATAGCGGCAACATGAAATATATGAAATATGAATATCATCCGCTCAGAACGGATAAGCAAAAGGATGTCTGATTCGTGTATACACGCAATCGTAATCCTTCTCCACAAGAAGTTATCCGTTGCAGGTCTTAGTAACTAGTAACTAAAAGTCGAGGAATCTCCTTGCTGCGTGTTATGTTCAAGGTTTTCGAACGGATTGTCTTTGACCGACTTATTAAAAATCGCGAAGGAGCAACACGCGACGAGCAACCTACTTTTGTCCTGGATGATCTGCGATTGACCTGATGTTCATTGTCATGAGAGTACCCTTAGCCCTTCTTGGCTTTGAAGATGTCTTTAACTCTATTTATTAAGGCCGTCTTCCCAACGCGCTTCGCGCCGGTCGAGTACCAGGAAAGTTCGTTCACTTACTCGATGAGATGAATCAATGAACAACTGCTGCAGTAAGAGCACAAGCCGGATGTACAACACCGTTTGAAGTTGTAACTAGAGTAAGACAAGGGATAGTGCCAGGACGCTTCCTGTTCATCTTCGCTATCGACGACATCACGCGAGAGACAGTCGACCAGCGTCTTGTCGAAACCGCCTTAGCATCATACGAGTGCACCTTGACCGATCTCGAGTACGCCGACGATGTTGTTAAAGTCGCGGAAAGCAGTACAAAAGTTTAGCATGTTGTCAACCTTGAATCAAAGCTAACTGCAGCCTACGAACCATGTCTACGCCCTGATTAGTTCAACCAGATGTGGATCTCCTCGAGACCTCGAACGGGAATCAGGGTGGACGGACAACCGATAGAACGCGTCGATGAGTTCTGTTATCTGGGCTGTACGCTGAAGAACAACGGCAGCTACGAGAGAGATGTTCAGCAAAGGGGCCACTTCTGTATTTAACTCCTTAACGAGGTGCCTGCGGTAGACCCCCATCACCAACGAAGTCAAGCCGGAAGTTTAGCTATCTGGAATTCATCTCATCACGATGTACGGATCGGAGACTTGGGCAACACCAATAGTTCTAAGGGTTTCGGAATTATCTCACTAGCTACTTCTGTTCTATTCGTCAAACTCCTCCACAATGAACACCAATTTGTCTATCGTTTTTGCTTCATCTCTTCTGAACCTTTAGAAATTATTAACGTAGTTTTAGGAGAAGATTTTACGGCGCATCCTATTGTAAACTACTTGCAAGACTTTGTATTTTAAATAGGCACAAGTTCTCCCAAATAAAAGCCACTACCTAATTTTTCTTCTTTTTGTTTTGTAATTTGCCGTGTCTGAATAGCCTGTACAATCCGCATGCTTCTTGCTTCTTCTCTTCTTGTCTCCGCAATGATTTTATCAACTAACTGTTAACATATACAGTAGCTAGTCGCACTAACCTACCGTAGCTTAGTTTAGTGCCAGAAAAGGAGAATATTACAATCTGGGTTGATTGTGATGAAGAAAATAGACCGGTCAAGACAACGTACATGCAGAATCGTGGTGATGTACCTGATGATGATCAAACCTTATTGCCGTGGAAAGAAAAAGTGGTGAGCTTTTGAGACGTTGTTCTACAGATGTGGAATAAAATATAAAATCAAAAAAAAAAAAATAAAACGTGGAAAAAATCGAAAAAAAAGAAGTTACGAATGAATTTCTTGCAGAATTTCGAAAATTAATAGCAGTGTGATTTTAAGGATAGAGAGTATGATCATTTACAGGAAGTTAAGACAAATAATCATGTAAGGTAAAATAATTAAGAAGAATAAAAGAGTAAAGAATTCATGTTACAAATAAGTTATTAGGATAAAATGAAAATGAAGAATGAATCAAAGAAGAAGCAAGTATAAGTAAGGTAAGAAAGGAGGAAATACCATATACTGGCTAGTAAACTTCATAGTATCCGGCAAATGTTTATCTTTGTTACAGTAATTTCATATCAGAGCCTTGTTCGTTTATTTGATTTTATAGCAGATCAACCAAATGAATATTCCAATCTACAAAAGCAAAAAAAAAGTCCAATTTATAAATAGAGTTCATATAGCTATGTATTTGTTGTAGGATCTTAACGTCTTCGACTTACATAAACTATTTCCTGGATATGTCCTAACGTACCTGGTAAAATATTAGAAAAAATTGTACACGTTTACACCTCATTACAGTATACTTTCTATGTCTATTTTTTACTTTATTTTATACAATTCACGAAGGAGCACTAGGAAAAAATCGCTCTGATTCGTTTCTGATCTGTCTAAATGGGCCAATCAATAAATCTATACACTCCATTATCCACACTTAATTGATTTGAAACGAAAGGATTTCTTTTTTTAAAGGATTGGTCGCTAAACGGAACAAATGGTGTCGTTTATAAATGTATACCTGGACCTCGTACACCAAGACTCGTGAGTTTAAGGGTCGGTGGTTTTTTTTTCTAAGGATTTCAGATATGCTTCTATTTCCAGGCAAAATTACACGTTCCACCTACATTTGTTGTAATGCCGATGAACCATACAGTACCGCCTGGATCCATAATAGAATTACATTGCAGGTGTGTACAATATTTCTCCAAATTTAATTGTTTAGAATTATTTGTGAGATTTTTCTTTAAGCGCCGTTGGCCCACCTAATCCATATATTCATTGGCTAAAAAATGGTGAAATAATTCGATCAAAAGCTCCTGAAGGCGCATCATCAGTGCTTCTCGTTAATGTCACAGAAGAAGCGGCTGGAAATTACACATGTCATGCTAGGAATAGTGTCGGTATTAGTAAGGTAATCCACGAATTTTTTTCTCATTGTTTTTTTTTTTGATATTTCGTGACAAAAAGAAATTATTACTCACTATCACCACTATAGCTCGAAAATCATAACTTTCCATTAAAGCAACAAATGTCTTTGTAAATTTTACGATATAATCCTTGAGAGGACCTAATATTCGTATCATATCCATGGTCATATATCCATGGTCGTTTTCGCATTACTTATTAGCAATGTCGCTCGTCCCGATCAAATGTTTAATATATATTTTGTTCAGAACGAGTTCACAAATTCCCAATTTATCCTAGAAACCTTGCGAATGAGGTTTTATTCTTCCTGGAAAAATATTCCATTAAACTCCATAAATAGGTAGTATCGATATTTTCATGAGTGATCGTCGCATTCGTAATCAGCATAAATCTAGATTCCCGAAAAGTTCTATGGATGACAATGCACAAGAATCAATAAGTGGGTAAAAATCGATATGTTCAGGCAAAACGGTATCACATTCGTAGTGAGCAATTTTTTTTTCACAAAAGAAACAGCGGCAGAAAGTAAAATAGTTATTTTATTGTCCAGAAAAAAAAGTAGAAGAGAAGGTGCGCATGACTTCCTAAACATTGTCCAAGACTTGAAAGTTTTCCTCAATTCTCTTCTCGGTTACTTTTTTGTGGATAGTCTTCATCAAAACAAACCTAATCACTCCTTCTTTTTATAGAAATATGTGCTTACCTGTACATATGATACCTAACAAATTATTTAGATAATTTCCATGAAAATTCAGGATCTTCAACGCTATGGAAACGTACATCCTTGAATTTTTAGGCTACTGCGGTACTGGTAGTTGATAAGGATGCTCTCCCGAATGTTGAAAAACCATCAAAACGTCAAGTTGCTGTATTAACATGTCTGGAGAGGGATAGGCCATACACTCGAGGAGTCACGTGGTTCTTCCAGTCAAGACCTCTGGATCCAACGCTTGGTGGACTACATTTTATGAATAACGGAAGTCTGATCATTACCGATTTTGATCCACTTATGGTGAATCCTTACAAAATTTTCCACGAAACCCTCGGATTTGATTTCTTCACATTTTTATTGTTTTTTTATGAGCTTCAGGCGAATGATCTAAAACAATACATGTGCAAAGTTCGTGGTCGAAGAAAGCCGAGTACTGTCTTTACAGTAAGTTCATTTGACTCTATCAGTTTGCTATTTAAGGTTGAAAAAAAATCTCCTAAGCTTAAATTTGGTAAATTAACTGGCAAATCCCAAATTTCAGGCCGTCATCACAGATGAATTGCCGGAAGTTTCAGTTGAACCTAAGGAACTAACGCTTGTGCCTGGCGACGTCCTACAATTATCCTGTAAATTAAAAGGTTCACCGTTAACAACAAAAATTGAATGGACAAAGAACGATATGAAAATAATTCCGGATGAAATTGTTCATATACTGGTATGTCTATGCTCTTCTATAGTTCAGGATCGTTATCTTCGAGTAACCTAGAATCGCTTCCAGGCAAATAATACTCTCGTTATAACAACAGCAGAAGAATTTGATAGTGGTCTATATAAATGTGTAGCAACAAGTCCTATAGGTAGCGCTTATGGTCAAGCTGAAGTCCTTGTGGAAGGTAGGCGAGAGTTCATATTTTATCCGAAGATTATTTATTTTATTTGTTTTTGTTTTCTCATTTTCTTTTATTTTCTTAATCTACGTTTCAATTCAGATCCTCTTCCAATGTTATCCGAAACATCAGAAATCCCTATTTTAAAGCATGACATGGATAATTTTGATCAGCTGGAAAGTTCCGGTGATCTTCTGAATCCCAGCTCAACTGAAAAACCAGATTCTATCAAAGCTGTGCTTGAACCAAACATTGATGAAAGTCGTGAAGAAACCACCACATCGACATCTCCATCAACAACATCTTTAGCACTAACAACAACAACTCAAACTTCAGCGATTAATTTGGATGGATCCGGAGATTATGAGTACACAGAAAGTGATGGAGAACATATGCAATACACATTAGCTGATGCTGATTCATTATGTCCATCTGGATATTGGCTGAAGAATGGAATATGCACAGGTTAACCTTAACTCACAAATTTACTACTTTATAATTTTAGATTATAATTTTTTTTGAAATATTCTTAAACGATTTTACCTCACCTACATGACCTACAATACGTAAGGATAAAATGGATTTTGGCCAGGATGGTTATGTATGATAGGATAAAATTTTAAAATAAACTCGAAATTTTGGAACGAATGTCTTGTCCTGAGTGGGATTCCGTTCTTTCGATTCTATGCATTTCTTTAAAACTTCTAATCAATGCTGTACTTCCTATCAAATGCACAGAATTAATTCTTAGTCGCTCAGTTTTGAGGATCTGAAGGCATTTTTTTCCTATTCTTTTCGATCTAACATTGATGAAAAACAATGTCAAATGTGATCCGTACCACTCTCGCATGCATCAAAATTTTTCCTAGACATGAAGTCGAGGAGAAAAACCCTCAAAGGGGCTGCATCTTCCAAAAATATTCGCTTAATCTTGTTAGGTCACCCACAACATCAAAAATTTTCCAGATACACAAAAAAAAATGGACATATTTTGTGAATTCCTTAATTTTTTAACAAATCTTCTACAAATAACATAGCATATGGTAACGCTCTAGGATTATTAAATGTTCTGAAAAAAATCCCAGATTCATTTTTCCTTTTCAAGCAAGTGTCTCACGTTAGTTTATGTGAATTAATAATAATAATAAATAATAATAATAATAATAACCACAACAACATAATAATAGCATAATAACAACAACAGCAGCACAACAACAACCTCCCTGTGCTACCCGGACTTCTGTTGAGGGATGTGAATTATAAAGCAAAAAAAAAAAGGAATAAATACCTCATAGAAAAGTTTGCACAGGAGTAGACAAGGAACAGCAGGATCATTTTAAATCCAGCTCTACATCCAGAACATCCAGAAAGTTGTTGATTTGTTTCTAAAGTATTAATTATTATAAATAATTCTTAATTTAGATGTGGATGAGTGTGCTCAATTAGCTGATCAGTGTGATTATAAATGTGAGAATACACCTGGATCATACGTATGTCTTTGTCCTCAAGGATACGAACTTGCCAATAATTTCCAATGTTTTGGTTCGTTCATTCTTCGTTTTCTTCTTTTTTTTTCTTTTTTTTTTTCATCTATAGAATTCAGAACTAATTTTTACAGATATTGATGAATGTGATCTCGTATCATGTTCTATTGGTCAGATGTGTCTGAACACCTTAGGCGGTTTTCACTGTATTCCAAATCCATGTCCAGAAAATTACTCACTTTATGAGAACAGGTAATTTCCATTATTTCTATCTGATGAGGTAATATTCTGGATATATTTGTGCTATGAGCAGGCATTGTATTCCTGAATGTGAATCCTGCTCGGATCAACCTATTCATATCCAACAAATTCCTCTTTACAAAGGATATCATACAGGTGAAATAGCAATGATAATGAAGTTTTTTTGATTACCGTATACCTATAACAATGAAAAATATTACAGAAGAGGGTATTGGAAAGGTAATTGCACACGATAGAACTGGAAACATTCTAAGGGATACAATTTTTGCAATATCTGATACTGAAGAAGGATTAAGATTGGGTAAGCAAATTTCTTCAGAGTGATGCTAACCGTACGATATATAATTTTGGATATTTTGGATTCTGGATATAATTTCCAATATTATGTTTTCTAATCAAATTCATCACAGTTTAGATTACTATTATTTAATTTATTAATCAATTTTTTTACCTAACAGATCGAATTTAGCGTCAAAAGCAATAATTTGAAGGAATTATTGCGCAAAAACAATCCATACAGTCCATATAGACATATAAACATAGGCTATATGAGCTCCCATACAGTAACTTTTATTTTTTTTTCTCTCTCTTGGCTCTCATTCTACAGTTTACTCGGTTGTTTTGCCGATCTGCCTTTTTTCACCGTGGGTGGTCATCATCATGACAAGGATCATCCCTTCTTTAATCCATGCCATCGCAAAGAGATGTCTATTTATAGGCTTAGGGGAAAATTTTTTAAAGAGATTTTCTTAGAAAATTTTTACCAGGTGTTTATTGCGATAAATTGTTTAACTCTGTTTACCGTGTTTATAACAGGGTAATGAAAATTATGCAAAAACATTTCATATGGCCTTAAGTTTATCGAATTTGCCAAAAGTGTCATCCGGCATTGAGCTGCCTATCTTTTTAACGTAAATAGGCTACAAGCAATCGTTTGTTTATTAATTAACCATAATTCAGCGTATCTACTATCTATACCGTATCAGATGCAAAAGATAAACAGGTGACAAATATATTTTTGCAAAAAATTTGTCAGAATATCACTGATGTAATAATCCAGTAATGCATTCCTGGAAGACAGGTAGCGACGGAATGATTTTCTGAGGTCATGGAAATAGTTTGTTGTCCAGAAAAGTTGTAAAACGAGTTTCTCATTAATTACCTTACTAAGAAATTAATTAATTATTTAAATGTTTTTTTCCGCAATCACTGAAAATAGTAAACCCCTATTTTGTGAAGGATTTCCGCAATGTTCATGCTTAACTACAACAACAACGAAATCCAGAATTGTGTTTGTGCACATCCATGTTGTTTTCGTTGTGGGTACGGAAAAATGGTTTATGTGTACTGATCATTGATGCTTTGTTGCTATTGCTACGTTTGCACTTCTGGATTTTTATTCCAGTTTCTATCCACTTTTCTCAATTCTCCAGAGAATCCACTATATAATATTCGTGGAAATAACTACTGCGTGGGTTCCCGGCCAATATCCTCCCGATCCTTCCGTCCTGGATTCGATTACGAAATTCGTCAACTCACACAACATCCACAAATTATATATTGACAAAAAAAAATTATAATGAGTAACTAACTTATGCACGTTGGAAGTCTAACGCTTTTTGCCTCATTTTTCTGTTCCTTGACGTTCGCGATCGGCAATCACTGTGGGCCACGTCCCACTGATTTCTAATTTCAACGCATCTAAGTGATGCCACATCACTTCCTCCTATTACCTCTGTGGGACCCGTCCCACCTCACCTCACTACTTTCTGACGAAAATATGTGATGATGCTCAGGAGCTCAACTTATTCATAACGAACAAAAAAAGAATTAAATGCAAAATTTTGTTTTGCATTAAATCTTAGCAGTTTTTCCACAAGATGTTCGGAAAAAAATCTAGACTACTGGAAACTTCGTGATTCTTCTTCTATGTTTCATTCTGATACAAAACAGAACACATATGGAGGAACTGGTAAATACAGCATATGAAAAATTGAAAAAGAATGAAAAAATCACCAAATAAACACCTAAACTCTGCGTAGAAATGCTAAAAAGATGAAAACATTCGAATTGAAGAAAATCAGGGATTGTCTCGATATTGAGCCTGCCGTTCCCAGTCTCATTGATCCATAGTTGATCACATCTGGTTGAAATAGGTTACGATCAGTTCTAGATCATTCTGTTTACGTGTTTATCAAGTAATGCTGGGAATAAACGTATGCGCAAACTTTAGCATTCACTTTTTTTTGTTTTTCTCGTGTTTAAATTAACATCTTGAACATCCACTATATTTTCTCTGTATCTAAATTTAAAAACATAGTTGTTATTTCTAGACGTTCTATCGGTAAAATCTGCTGAAAAAAAACTTATCAAAAAGGTTCCTGAACGGAAATTAATCGTAAATCACAATTTATTAGTTCTATGGAACTCCAAAAAGAGAAAATCACATTTTTTTTAGCTTTATAGAGCTCTGAAAAAAAGGGACTCTGCCTTTGATAAACTTTAGAAGACTTTTTTTTTAAAATGAAAATGCGGTAGTTTTGTGATTTTTGAATGATCTAAACAAAAACATTTAATTTTTTTTTGTTCATCAAACTAGTAACCACTTTTATTCCTGTGAAAATTGGAGGTATACATACTTATAAAGTAATGTTTTCTTCTTTAAAATGTGATTAAAAATAACTTGTCCTATCGAAAGCCTCGCACAAATTTATATGGTTGGTGATTCAGTGGTTCAGTGGCAGAATGCTTGCCTACCGCGTGATCGCTGCACAGGTTCGATTCCAGGTCGATGCGGTTTCCTTCAATTTTATGAAGTATTTTTATGATTAACAGACAAACAAACACGCAAAGATTAAATTATTTAATTTATAGCATATTTTAGTAACGCACAGACAAACAAACAAACAAGCAAACAATCACAAGACATCCCCGTTGTCATATAGTACAACAAGTTAATTTGTTTCCTTTCTTCCTTTCTTATTCCAGCTTTTTTTCTTCTTTTTAACCATTCATGGATTCTTTGAAAGAAAATTGAATCATCTTTTTAAAATACTTTTGTGTACTTCTTCTTCATTCACTTTTTTCTCATTTTCGTCGTTTTTTTTTTGCTTCAACTCTTTTATTCGGTACCTTAGTACAGAGTTTTTTCTTCAGGTCGTACAAAATCGGGACCATTTTCTATTCGTTTCCGACAAGGTGAAGGTGTAGTGTATACATCATCGCGGCAACTTCAACCTGGATCAATCCATTATCTTCGAGTTCGAGCACATTCACAGTCAAGTAATCATCCGGATTCACATTTCATGTTAATAATCTCTACTGGAATGTATCCATTTTAATCGTTCCTTGAAATTTTTCCTTGTTTCTTTCTTTATTCATTTCACTAAATATTGCTGTTTCTTGCCATGCATTTTTTTATTCCAATAAAAATTTATTATTCCTTAATGCGATTTCGTTCGGAGTTGTACAGAATCAGCTCGAACTGTCTACTTCTCTGATCTACTCCCTTAGAAAAAAGTAGGTCAACATCAATTATATCGATAATTACTTGAAGGCATTATTTACGACGTGCCGATATCCGGAATGGTTTATGTAATAGTCGACAATATGTACGTTATAGATAATGGGAAAGCATTTAAAATATGTCTTTTTCTGGATTGTTATCCATGGGACCGCATGCAAAAATGAAAATCAATACCCGTTGAGGTTACAATGTAAAACTCAACAACTTTTAACTGTTCTTTTCAAGGAAGAGATCGATAGTTTCGTGTATCTTCAACTCAGCAGCTTTTGCCTGAAAACAATATTTATTTTGTTTATTTTTCTTTAATATTCTTGCCAAAATTTCAACAAAAAAAAACTTACATGAAACTCTTTTTCGATGGTTTCCTCTTCTTCCCGTTCTTGTTTATTCAATGTAGACTTGATTTTATTCTATAAAAGTTTTTTTTTTGGGAGGGGGAAGGAATTGCTAATTTTCTTAATCTACGAGTAGGACAACGAAGAATGCAGAATAAAATTAAAATAAACAATAAAAAAATTAAAATAAGCACAAAAATAAAATCGCTGAGGTTCGATTTATCCTCACTTCCATGATATATACGATCTACAAAGTCTGTCGTATGAATCCGCTTGGGACTCACCTACTCACCTATACAACGAATTGCGAAGGCCAGCCGATGTATCAAATCAGTGTTTTTATACATTCAGACAAGTCTGATACCACTTTCTCGACCCCGAAGGGATAAAGGTCTTGGATAGCGCCAGGGCGATTTCGAACCATAGACCATGTGGCTACAGCGGACCCCTAACCGACTGCGCCACACCCGCCCAGTGATCTACCATATAATTAGCTATCTATTCTTAAATGAAAAGTCTTCAATCACTTAGTCAGGAGAGATTTAGTTTTTAACTTGAAATTTTTACATACTATCATATATTTCATATTAATACCATGATAGGTCCGGTTATTAGCATTTTTCTTATCCCCTCGTAACCGACACCTTTTCCACTCGAGACCTTTCACATCGAATATGTACCTTAGCAGTCATGACAAACTTAACAAAAACTTTAGTGTTATTCTCATAATTTTTCGAACCCCTCAGAAATAATCATGGGGAACAGTTATTCCCGTTTATTGAGGTGAATCCAGAAAAGGTAAAGTACATTTTTGCAAAGCCACACACTTCTTATTGTTCTTAGAGACGGAGCTATAAAAAATGAAGAAAAAAGTCCGACTGTTCATTCATTTCCATAAAATTATTATTAGAGTGCAGATGTTTTAAGTTAGTTCATTAAAAGTGAGAAAGCAGTAGTTGAGCAAAATTAAATTCCAAGAATTTGCAAAAACGAAGCTTTGAAAAAAAAATTAAACATTAAAAAATATTGAAACGTAGAGTAAAGTAGAGTTAAAATTGACAACATTAAAAAAAAAGGTAATGTAAATCTCACCGCTTTATGTGTCAACTTCAAATACAGTGGCGAACCTTTGAGAGCAAATAGTAGCTTGAACTTTTTCTCATGGATTGATTTTACCTGAATGAAAAACTATTACAAAACATTTAATTGTGTTGATTTTTTTAAGAGCTACTTTCTAATAGATAAAAAAATAAATGGCAAAAACAATGAAATCTAGAGTTAGCAGCGATTATGAGCCATTTCTGGAGAAAGAGAGAGCAAAGATAAATTATTGATGATCAAGGATTGATCTATTGTTTCTGCACTTTTGATCTTAACACAATTTGAGGAAACAAATGTTAAGAAAGTTTAAAATAAATTTGATCGAACTTTTTCCTCAGCTTTTTCCAATCTATCATCGAGCCACTTCTTTAATTCCACTAATTGCTTTAGGAGTTCGAATGAATGAGGCTAAAACAATCCACTTCAAAATTTCTTCATTAGAAGGAAAATACCAAAGTGACTGTGGTAATAGTCCTTTAAATACCTCTTTGTTGACGTAATCACTCGTCAAATTCCCGACTTTTTCGATTTTTTGCGCTTTGTTGAGTGACGGATCGATGAGTACTCTACCAGTCTGAATATTATTCATAAAAAATTAAAATTGATCTATTAAAGTACAAAAAAAAACCTCCCACCACAACCATTCGTTCCTCTGATGTCATATTTATGTGGAATTCGTCAGGATGTTTATAGCCGTTTGGGATTTCTAAGAAATATATACTTCTAAGTAAAATAATGCATAAAAGTTTTTTTCAGAATGCTAAATGATCTCGTCTTTTATTATACTGTAACATTATTAGTATTCCGCTAGAAAAAAAACAAGGTTAAAATTTCCGGCATTAATCAATCCGTTTGGGATTAGCCAACTATTTCACTCTTACTCAGAAGCCTTCACGGTTTACGAACGTGTATACCGTCTCCAAAATTATTTCCTGGACCCACCCAATAAATGAAATCAGTGATTTTATCCCCCAGGTAACTCTAGTATCGATTCATCGACTTCGGACAAATGAAAAGCCTTGAGGAGGTTTCGAACCACCAACTATGCATTCACAGCCTAACCTTTTACCAACTGCGCTATCCAGAACTCTAATGGGTATGAACGCGCTAACAAGAAGATTGAGACTCTTTATAAACTCTGAAAGAATTTAACTGAAAAAATAAAGGAGAGAGGTGCCTATCCTGAAGTTCTAGATCTTAATTACAAAAAAAAAAAAATGTTTCATATAGGTATATGAAAGCGTGTATAAGAACTTAAATAATTCATCTTTGTTATCCAAACTCTTACACCAACAAAAAAAGGTCTCTAATTTTTTTATAATTTGTACCAGTTAGAACTAGTGTAGGATATTCTACGGTGCTTGCACAATTTTCTGGATCTCTGATGATAACTTGCAACAACCGAAGGACTGTTTCCTATACTTTTTCTATGATGTGAATGAAATAGTTGAGGTGATAGTTATTTCTACGTTGAAAACTATAGGTTATTCAAAATTTTAGGAATAAATTGTTAAAATTGCTTTATAAGATTATTATAACTACTATTTCGGATAAAAACAGTGTTATTTCTGCATTTCTGACTAAGTAAAAACAAATTTTCTCTCAATTTCTTCTAAACAACTGATTTGTGGAACATTCCGTCGCTGAACCCGGTAAAACAAAGGGAAGTGACAAGCTGAAATCCATTTATGGATAACTAGCGGAACAATTGGGCAAATCAGTGTGAATTTGCAACGTCTCAATGTTTTCCAGACGGAATCTGCCTCATCCACACAACCTTTCTGCTTCCAAGAAACAAAAAAAAACACCAACAACGATCTGTTTTGATGAGCGGAACCCTAGTAGAATTGTCGATTATTAGCATGGAATTTTTCAGAGCTGTGATCTACTAGTATAGCGACATGGATTCAGCACCATACGAAGGATGGGATCTTCCGGATGTTTGCCCTCTTAAAGTAGGAAAATAAAATGGATTTGAACTCATTAACCATAGACAGACAGACATACGATGTGTTCTTTCCCTACCTACACTATGTATGAGCCCACTTATTAGAAGTTCCTGGAAAACACTGTGATACTTTTTAGGTGTTCCTTTGTTTGACCATTTTACCGTTAGCTAAGTGTAAGTTAAATCCAGAAACATCAAAGACAACAGCTCACTTCAAAAATTAAAGTTTTCATCCGTTTTTTTTTGTTGATTTCATCGCTTTTATTTAGAATTAAAATAAACATAGTAGTTTAAATTGAGTTGTTCACCTTATTTTAAACTTTACAAATATTTGACTATATCCTCCTTTATAACGCTTGACTGCTAATTTCTTAAATGTTAAATGTACTTATGTTCACTTTATTAAAAAAAAATCGATAAAAACTCACTAAATGGAAAAATATTGGAAATGAGAGTCAAGGCAACGAATAAGCACTGATACATCATTTCTGAAAAAAAAAATGTTACAACATTAGCAATTTAATCCGCACCAAAAATAAACGAAAATAATCCAGAATTAGTGGAAGAAACTGAGAAAAGCATCTATACATAATTCAAGCAAAATTGGCTATGATAAGTAAAAAAAAACCCATGTTATTTGTTTGTTCGAGGACATTTCTCAAATTTTTGGCTATATTTTAGGTCGATAGACGAGGTTTCTCTCTAAAACAATAACAAATGATGCCAAACATTCAAATAAAGACATTCTTTGAGAATTGTGGCCGGGAAAACGAGTTCCAGAAGAAGAACCTTGACGATCAAATATCAAACGATCAAACACGAACGAGAAGTTCTGATCGTCGGAAACAATGCCGTAGTTGTGTTCGCTTAAATAAAAACGGTATGCTTGATAACTTTAAAAACTTATTTAAAATATAAGGAGTAAAATCCTTGCACTAATCAATCCATTTGGAATGCATCCACGTGCACGTGATCCTCTTCAATTCAGAATCGTTTGAGTTTTATGGAAGTTTTCGGCTGTACGAAATGATCTACTGGGACACATTGATCTACCAAGTCAATGTCTTTATCCATCCAGAAATGTCTGGCACCAATCTATCGACGAAGATGAGATAAAAGCCTTAGTCGGCCTAGAGCGATGTCAAACCACCGAGAATGAGGTCGCTGTAGGACTTCTTGTCCATTTACGATGATTCATGAAATTCCAGAAACTTTTTGATAATATTCTCGATTTTTATTTTTATTTACTTTTTTCTATATTTTTATTATTATTTTTATTATTTTTTCATCATTTATTTTTTTATATTTTTCCATAGCAGCGTTTTTTCCCCAAGATCCTTGATAGCTCGATACTTCTATCTTTTCAGGAAAAAAGTCGACAAAATAGTTTATTTCTAAATCCTTTCAGAAAAAAAATAAAAATAGCAATTATTTTTTATGATAATATTTTCTTGGAAAGAACGATAATATAAAACAGTGTACCGTATCATTCCGTTGATTCAAACCTCCGACGATATCATAGAGGTAGATCACGTATTCTAAATCCATAAAAATATTTTTTATGATAGCAAAACATGAGGATACAAGCGTAGGATCACTTTATTCGGGAATTAACATAACAGTATGCAATACAATACAGTACAATGCTAAGGATTCGATATGTTTATGATTTGAGCCGGAAATATTAAGTGTAGAAGCCATGGTATGGTAGAGAAAAATCAATAACCGGTGTAGAGAGATCACTAAAATGTACCACCCAAAGTGTATTTTGGTTGGTACACTTGCCTCCTAGGACTTCGTCCACCATAATTTTGGGATTTTCGTTTACTATTTTCTTCATCAAATCCTCTTCGCATATACATTATTATCATTGAAACCTAAATAAGAATATGTGATAAGTTTATGGATCTTAGTTCCCGAGAAGATAATCCTTGATAACGTACATATAATAAATGGCACTATGGTATTCTATGATGATAAATGATGGGAAAGATGATGAAAAAAAGAAAATAGGGATGAAGCGCATTTTTTCCCCTAGACAAAGCATGTAGGATGAAACTAATTATCGAGAACTAAAGGAAAAAAAAACACGAATCAGCGGGTTTTTTCTTCCGGATTTTTGTCAAGAAAAACTCCTGTAGTCATTCTAATTAACGGATCACTTAGCTATTTTGAGGAGGTAACACTAGTAGTATGTAGTACGTGCAGTACGTGCACAGACAAGACATCGTATCATGAGCTGCGACAAAAAAAATACATATTTCCAATTTCATCACTTTGCATATAATAAAAAGAAATCAATAAGAAAAAATATGATTTTTTAAGACATTTGAAATTGTTGTTCTCAAGAAAGTTTTGCACTAGTTCCCATCACTCAGATGAGTTCCACAAAAAACGAGAACTCTTTATTCCTCGGATTCTAAACATATAAACTTGTGACATGATTGTTCTCTGGAAATATTGCGCTGATGCTACCATTTTGCCTCCGAGAAAATTAGGAAAATTATCTTACTCTCCACTATTTGTATCTTCATTTTAGTTCAACAGAATCATCGCATCTCCAGAAATATCCACTTATTATCGATTCATCGCTATTTTCCACTCTATAATAGGCGAAATAGTTCAGCTGAGGTAACTTTTGGCTTCTCTTTGAGTCTCTATGACCCAAAGATTGGTAAAATTTGTCCATAATCCATTCATCTGTCCTCTCTCACACGTTATTACTCGCTTTCGTCGAATATCCGCGAAAAATGTGATCTACTTAATGATAAAAAAAAGATACACCACAAGAGGATTACTAATATTCAGCTTATGCAGTGCCTAAGAATAATAATAATGATAATAATAATGATAATAGTAATAATAATAATAATAATAATAATAATAATAATAATAATAATAATAATAATAATAATAATAATAATAATAATAATAATAATAATAATAGTAATAATAATAATAATAATAATAATAATAATAATAATAATAATAATAATAATAATAATAACAATAATAATAATAATAATAAATAATAAAACCATCCAATTAATTATTGCACTTTTACAAAAGATTCTGCCCTTATCTACAATCCGTCGAAAGTGACAATTTCCCGTAGATAATTAATATTAATTAGTAGGATAGTGTAACTCGTTCGGATTTTATTCGGATCCGTCAAAAAAGTTTGAACAACGCTATCTAGAGTATCA